>NW_004949107.1:1828601-1839007 GCF_000317375.1 Microtus ochrogaster
TATAAAAGAATAAATGTAGTCAAATATTGGTAAGGAAACAGATAAATTCACAGTCTTGCCATGCATACTGCATAGCTTGTTAGAGTAAATATCATTGTGTATAAATATCTATACAGAAAATTTCAGGAGAGATACCAAGTACATGTTATATGGCAGATGCATTTTTCTAGTAGGATGAGATACAAAGACTCAACCAAAAACTACTTTAAATATCTGAAATCGTGTGATTTTATAAAAAAAAAGTGAAAAAAACCTGGATATAAGAGAGTAACACAAATAAGAATATAGTGACAATCATAATTGATGTTACACATATCTACACATAAGCACACACATATATACATGTAAATTCCTAAATACATAAATACTATGTGTTCAGATGTTGAATGTTACTTGAAAATAATTTTCATGCACATAAAATACAAGAGATACGGAATGGTGGAGAATTTATTTGCTTTCTTACTCAAGTGGACCACTGGAAAACTCATATTTATCATTGTGTGTCTAAATTCTTTAGTTATGTTTACTAATGCATGTATAATCACTATATTTCTTTCAGGTTGGCGCTAGTAAAGTTCATTTTCAATTCTATCCAGATTACAAAGCATGCTTTTTTACCATATAGGTTTTTTCTTCATAGCAAAGTTCTATAGTGGGATTTTTACTGTTCTATCGATTTCTTTGTTATTTTATGTTCATGGTGTTTTGTTGGCTTTACAATATCATTTTCTCCCATTTGCTCAAAACATTTCATAAATTTAATCTAAGCTTAGAATTTACTTTTAAATGTTTCTAGCTTAGCCAATTTTAAAATTCCCTTGGTTTCTCAGAAAATTAAACTTTCTTACTTTTTAATTTGAGATTATGTTTATTTTGCTTTGTTTGTAGCCAAGCTTGAATTGGCTTTGAACTTCCCATTTAGTTTACATACTTGGCATCACGGGGTTTCTGTTAATTTTGCTCTCTATCTTTTGGAATTCTTTCTCTTCTAGAACTTTAGAAGTTAATAAGGATTATTACTATCTCATCTTTGCACCTGTCTCTAGCACCTCTCTTCTGCAATCTCCTTCATCAACCAGACCAGGACTGCTCTGAACCTCTGTTGTTTCTCCAAAGGTGCCAGCACTTCTCTTGTGTCCTCAGCAAAGAAGCCAATCTCATTGAAAATCTTGTATTTTCAAAACTCTTGACTAATGTTTGTGTTTCAATCACTTCTCTGAGGATAGTTTGAGTTTTTAAAATTTTATGTTGTTCCCTTTAGTTTGAAATTTAAAATGTAATTTGTGCTCTCTCAATTTTGTGGGCTGTTCTTTTATTAATTGTTTAACACACTCACACATACACACACTCCAAAAAATATAAATACAATAGCATAAATACAAAAGTTCAATCTGCTTAATGCTACTTTTACATATGTTTTCAGGGCTGATTGTTTGCTGTAATTTCTACCATTCTCGGTATTACTTAGTTGCCCAAACTTCTCTGCATAGGGTTGAAGTCTCCGTTTTCCTTGTATTGTTCCTCCATCTACATTAGCATGTCTCTTGCTGTTGTACATATACAAATTATGCTTAAATATTTATGTTTTGAGATGTCATGGGTGTAGTTTCTTATATTCCTAGGAGACAATCTCACAGATATTTCTGTTCCTTTGGGTCTTCTAATTTTCCTGTCTTGTTTCCCACAATGATGCCTGTGGCATAGGTATGGGAATAGTATTATAGATAAATCAATTGAGACTGAGGTGTAAAATTTTGTATTTTGTTTGGATGTAGCTTTCTATTATGACCCATGTCAGTTGCAAAGAGGATTTTCCTTGATGAGTTTTGAGGACTGCACTCATCTCTGGGCATAAGGACAAATATTTAGAATGCTATTAGTGACATTCAGTTCTTATGACTATAGTTTACCACAATTTCTTTGTATTCATGGTCAACAATACATTACTTAGAATTATAAAACAATCCAGAAGGAACCTTAATTTAGCAATATGGAATTAAATTCAATAATATGTGTCATATTCTTTGGAAGGAATATTGTTCCCTATTCAAAAGATAATGGAAGAATATGTTGTACAATCTCGTGTTCCTTTGTTTTTTCATTTTACATATCAATCCCAGGTCCCACTCCGCCTCCTACTCCTTTTCCCTCCATTTCTCCTCTATCTCACTCTCCCATTTACTCCTAAGAGAGGGTAAAGCTTCCCATGGGGAGTTAACAAAGTCTTGCACATTGCTTTGAGACAGGACCAAGGCTCCACCTTCACCAATACTCATATTTGTAGTCTTCAGGAATTCTGATCTTGCCACATGTTGACAGTCCTCAGTTTTTCCCTATGAACCTTTTCATACCTTCAAACCAACATCATTTAGAGAACCCTTATACATTACCAAATTCACTGAAAAGCATGAGGTATTGGTTATCTCTGCAACACAGGTTCTGTGTGCTGATCCTGAGGAACCACTTGCCAGAATATTTTTGCTTCAGTCATGGTAGTCTTTATTCATTCACAGATTACTCTTCAGTCCCAGCTGACTAGAATTGCAGATTCTGAATTAAAATTACTTTATAAATGACACTGATAGTCTTTACTTCCTCCTGAAACTTTACAAGCCATGCATCCATCATCTGTATTGTTCTCACCACTCTTATCTTCTAAGATCTCATAGATCAGCCCATTAAGCTCTGAATAAACAGTGGTTTATCCAGCCCAAAGTTCGAAATACCTCCATGACCTTCCCCCAAACAATAGGTCCTACTCATGATACTGAAGTCTGTCTTAAGGTTCTAGAGCTTTATAACAAAAAAGCAATTTGTGGAAAAAAGTGGTGTTTTATTTTGTTGTTGCTATTGTTTTGAGCTCAAAATTCCAGTTACCAGTTTACTTTTGAAGGAAGTGAGGATATGAATTCAAGGCAAATGTCTATAAGCACGAATTGAAGCAGAAGTCATGACTAATTGCTGTTTTCTGTCTTGTTCCCCACGGGTTGCTCGGTTTGTTTTCTGAGGACCACCTGCCAAAGGGATGCACTGTCCACAGCAAGTTGGGCACTTTCACGTCAATCACTAATAAACAGAATGTTCCATAGACTTATTTACAGACCAATCTGATGGGACATTTTCTGCTTGGAGATTCCCTATTCCCAGGTAACCTTTGCCTCTGTCAAAGTGACAAAATATTAAGAAAATTATATATATTTTATATTTTATATAGTTTATATATAATTTTATTATGTATATTTATATACCAGAAATTTTATTTGATGGTATTTGTTCAATGTCTGGAACAATTTAACAAAAAATATTTTATGCACATTCTTGTTAGAATGAAAAAGATTCTGTTTTCATACTTAAATAATTTTAATATTTGTCAACTTCAGGACCTTTTGCATCTTTCAATTTACATAAAATCATCTTAAAGAAATATGATTGGTGGAGTTATTTCACTTTTAGATCTTCTAGAGATAGGAGAGGTGATGAAACACCTGCCAACTGCTCGTGCCAATCAAGGAACAACTAATTATCTAGTACTTTAAAAAATATCTTTTATAGAATTTTTCCTGTTTCATATCCAAGTAATGTTACTGCCAATAATTTGTGCCAGAGGCATGAACAATTGTTATTAATTTTAATTCTCCCTATGGATGGAAAAGATACCCCATCTCACTTTCCTGTGCCTAATGTGTTCTTTGGAGATTCAGAATGACTGTAGGATTACTTCAAACTTATCTTCTTACAGAAAACATCACAAATGACCATAAATTAGACTAGAACTTAGATTTAATGTCTGAGTTACCTTAAAAAATTACCAGAAACAAGTATTTATAGAACATGAATGAAGAAGGATGATGGAAGTTAAAACAGTTCTATCATAACGTGGATTCTATTAAATCTTATTCCTGTCCAAGTAATTAGATAATATAATGAAATGTTATCTAATGGAAACCAATAAATAAATTTGAAAAACTCATGGAAATTCTCTAGAAAACATAGCATAAAGGAACAATAACAATAAATTTTGATTTTAATAATAAACAAAATTTCCTATTCTACCCTCATTTCCTTGGAATTTGATTTTTATTCTTCCCTTTTTTAGCCCTAATGAGCCACCACAGATTTTTGGGGTCAGTAAAAAAGAAGGAACAGGGGAAAAGAGGAAGAGAAGAGAAGGAGAAGCATTCAAGTGTATCCAGTTTTCCTGAACTACACCAAGCACTTTGACAGTATTTTGACTCCCTTCAATAATTTTCATCAGGAGTAGTCATCTCATCCTTTTGGTCCCGAGGCAGCATAAAACAACCTGGAAAATAAGTGACTCAAGGAGGACAGCTTTAGAAATGGAAAGAACCTCAGACCTGCTCTACCTTTAGCTGCTAAGAAAAGACAAGAAATCACAGACACCTATGATAAAATTACCCCTCTGCTGACCTCATCAGACCTGAGAGCTGCATCATATTAATAACTCTGTTGTACAAAGATGAAAGCTTCAGCCCGGTGTCAGTGCTTTACAGAGCAGGTATCTAAAGTACAAACATAGAAGTGACTGAATAGAAAGTCATTCAGTGTCGATTGCTTGGAATCCTATCACTTTCCAAGATCTTTTCTTTGCAAAGAGTGTATGTTTGATAGCCTGTTACCCCAAAATACTGTTGCCTCTGGGATGCTACCTCCTGGAAGATTATATACAGTGTCATGGAGAGAGGAGTCGGCATTCCTGGGAAAACCATTATGAATCATTGGACAAGTGGATAATATATGATTCTGCTTACTTAGAAAGCATCTTGTATGGTTGAGGGATAAATTAGGTGATTTTTGCAGGGGTTATCCCTCTCCACAATGTTTGATGAAAGAAAATTCTAGGGACTAGAGACACTACAATTTTAGCTTCCATTGTTCTTTTCCTTCCCATCTCTCATATAACATTCCTAAAAATATATTTAGTATGTACTGCTTTTTATCTTTATAACAATTAAAATTATTAAAATTCTTACCATAAAGTAAATATAGACTTTTGGATTTAGGTGTTGTGTGAGCCTGAACAATATACAGCTTCACGGATCCTTCTACAGGGCGGTAGTTCAGGCTTCTGTCCCAGCTTCTCACTGCCTGAAATAAGAGGATCCCATCAGTTTAGGACTTGAATAATGCAGTGAGGTCATTGTCCCTGTGGTGTTTCCCCAGGAAAGTTCCAACTGGCTTATTCACAATCCTGGTGGCTTGTGAGTAGTCACTGCATTACAACGTGGACAACACAGAAAGACTGTCTCTTTCACTGAAAGTATAAATTGAGTACAAATTTAACTTAGGGTACCAAGGTACCTGACCCAATCTCATCCATGGTTCAATAATTGCTCATGAACTCAAAAGAGCTACATTTAAGTGACAGAAGAAACAGGAAAAGCCCAGGAATGAATTTCAGCAAATGGCTTAGCTTTCTTTGGTCAGAAGTAAGCATGCCTATTATTGTCTCAACTTCCTAGACAACAGCAGACGCAAACTACCCTTTCATAGTTTTGATCTGCCAGCAGCCCGAATGGGTGTTTTTAAAAGACTGGAACTGTACTTAAGGTAAGCATCATGGGTGACCTATGGAATGGTTGGTCACAATCTTAACCCAGGAAACACTTAAAAGTCATGTAAATCAAGAGATTCCAATCTGCATGTTCACATTAAGAACACTCCTGAAACTGCCCAAGTCCACATCTGAAAAGCCACCAATATCTGAAAGATGGTACTTTAAAGAAGAAAAAGCCACATGTGCTATCCAGAATGTGTAATGCTAGAGTTGTAAGGTGTGCCCTGGCCAAACAGTAGGATAAGACACAGAGTCAGTGGTCCCAAAACATGTTGGACTCAAGGGTTTAGAAACAGATTCTCTAGTCATTGAACATATCCAATCGAACAGAGCTCCCAAGACTCACAGTGAATATACAGAGTTCATGCTGAGATTACCCAAACATGTGCTCTCCCTGCCACACTGAGATATTTCTCACTGAAAAAGAAAGAGAAAATTGTCCCTAAGCCAGAAGGGGAGGCTTTATACACATGCATGCATACACATTAATGCTATTACTGCATAATCACCACCACAATGCAGTTGGAGACCAAGCCTCTCCTTGGCAAACACATCTTCTGTTTGGCACAACTCAACATGTTTTCGTTCTTGTATTTTTAGCTTCTCTAAAGTGCACCACAATTACAGAGCACCACCCTTTGAAGTATTCGGTGAGTGCTGGGATTTCATCTACAAATGCAGGCGGCTTTATCTAATATGCAGGGTCCTGATTTCTCTTTTTTACCAAGGTGAGATATTGGACTTCAATGGAAATGGTGAAGGTTACTGTACATCTTTGGCACTGTCATTTTGACACGAGAAATGCATCAATCAGACATAGATCACCAAACCTGATGTTGGGTTTCGGTAAATGAACTTTAAGAGATTAATGAAATTTTCTTTGTTTATAGTTCCAAGAGAGTTTTTTTCAATCTTGACAAGATGACATAAATTTTAAACTATTTTGTACCTGTTCACTGATATGAGACTGCAGGTATTTTCTTTACTTCTTTCATGCATATAATTGTAACAACTGACTTTTGAGGGTTTACCCACTTTATACTTGTGTAAACTCTAGTTACTTAAAATGCATTATGCTTTTATGTGCCAGTTCAAGTGGCATGTTTATATGCCATGGGGGATTTTGTGTGTTTGTTCTTTGATGAGGAATACTTATATCTGGCTTTACTCTCTTTTGATACCTTCTTTTGATGTTGTCTGATGATGATCAATATTCCTGGACCCATAAAATAGATTTAGAAGGGACCTCTCATCTTTAATCTTCAGGAAAATTTTGTGTAGAATAGATAAAAATTTCTTTCTTTAAGGTTTGGCTGAACTTGTGAGTATAATAATCTGGAATTTTCTTTGTTGTAATGCATTTTATCACATGTTCCCATTATTTAGGTAAAAGATTATTCAAGACTTTAGGTTTACTTGCTGCTTGTAGTCTGAAAGTTTATTTCCATTTAATATGTTTCTAAAAGGAAAGAAAATAATGAGACTATCTCATCCTTTTTTTCTAGTACTAATTTTATTGCAGACATGGTCTATTAAAATTATCATTGAAGCTGTTAGAAAAATTAAGTTGTAAATATTAAAGACTTCAGTATGAACTTATGAGATATAAAACTCTATAAGCTATGACTAATAACAAGGTACAAATGATAATCTGTATAATCAAGTTTTCTACATTTCTATAATCAAATTTTTGAATACTAAATTATGAGGTAAGGGTGAGTTTGATGAAACACACTTTTAATTCAGCTCTAGGGAGGTTGGAATCGGTAGATGCTAAATTTGCTAGCTGGCTAGCTTAACCTACTTATTAAGTTCCAGGATACTGACAGATGGAGGACTACCTACACATATATTTTCATCTGTACACACATAAAAACATAAATACACAGAGAGAAAGAGACAGACAGCAGACAAGTAGACAAATGGGCCAATCAATTTATCATTAAAATAGACGTCTGTGTGATTTTATTTGGGGCTTACCGGCTGTGGGAACTGGGCAAGACAGAAACCACAACAAGCAGGCCCTTGTGTTACAGTCACCCAAATCTTCAGTCTTAGAAAAGCACTTTAATCAGACATAACTTTGTATTGAATTGGTTATTAATAAATAGCCATGAGATAATCAGGAAAACAGGGTGTTTCTTTTTCTTTCTGGATATTCTAGGCTTCTGGTACCCAAGCTCCTGTGGGCTCAACTTTCTAAAGCTTCCAAAACTCCCACTCCCATATCTCATGTTAAATTGTCAGCTCACTTTACCACAGAGTATTCTTCCACACACTAGCAAACAGTCTGTGTAACCATTAACACACCAGGCAGAATAGATGCCCCGAAATCCATAAATAAAAATGTCAAGTCTTTGTCTACTTCTGCAATGCTATTTAGCCTTTCTCATGAGCTATGTCTTCTCTGAATTATTGAAAGCACATCGGGAGAATGCATCATAAAATGCATTACAAAGGGTTTGACTTGATCAGGATTGACAAAGGCATGACCAGGTAGAGAGTCCCAGTACAGAAAACAAAAGCAATTTGTATGCAATATTCTGCTGGATGCCCCTCTACTTGGAAATCAGAATCTCTTTATAAATGCTTTTGAGTATGACTGGCATTAAACTACTATGCTGAGAGAAAGTTTTAAATATTTTACTTGGGCTTAGGCTTCTGAGATTTAAATGTTTTACCTGAAACTTACAGTCTATAGTCATTTAATGATATTTAATTTTTTATCACCATAGGCATTTTTATAATTTAGCATGTTTGAAAAGGTTTCTGAAAAGATTGACATACTGTAGTTCAGCTTCCATAAAGAATTCAGATGACTATAAATTTGTAAATATCCATATTTATCATCTAAAATTACTAATAATGTGTTCTGTAGAATAAATGTTATTTTACTCATATTACTTTTGTCATTAACCTTGATCAACTAATATGCAAAATGCTTAATTTCAGGTATAAATGAGAATTAGTTTTTTTTAAAGTTATTTAAATTACAGCACAAAATCTTCATGCTAGGGTAGAAGCTTTGATAATTCAAAATTACAAAGATTTTTTTTTACTGTCCTACTCTAGTTTTCTGTAAAAAAAAACTATCTTGTAAACATGTACATTCACATCAGTGCATACAAGTAGACATGGAAATATGTGTATTAAAATATAGTTAGGGGCCAGAGAGCTGTCTCAGCAGTTAGAAGCAGTGAGTGCTTTTCAATGGAACCCTAGTTTTGATTCACTGCATTGACATGACAATTCACAAACACCTAAACTCTACTTCCAGGGGATGTAATATTCTCTTCTGGCAACTTCAGTCACTGCATGCACATGATACACAGAGTTATATACAAGCAAAACACCCATACATATAAAAATAAGAAAAATGCTTATATTGATATGAAAATATGTTTATTATGCAGTGCTTTCAATAATACCCAAAAGAGAATTTTGTCTTCAAAATTGTCTAGTTAGCACATTAAAGCTGCTAATGTTTTTCTTTTTTTTAATGTGCCACTAATAGAATACTCGGAGTTTATTAAGTAGAATAATTGAGAAATGAGTATTGCAGTAACTAGCAAGGGTCAATATTTAATAATTGGAAACTGAATTGCATAAACATTTGCTTTCTTTAAAAAGCATTTCGTAATTTTGTGCCAAACAATGGGAAAATCAGTAATCTTGGGATAATTCATGCACACTCTTATCTAGAAGAAATGATAAGTTATTCAATTCTCTAAAACTTAAAGAAAGAGTTCACTTTCCCCATCAATTAGCTACATTAAGTTGTGTTTAGTAATAGACGCTGATCTGACACTAGAAAAGCTGCTGGAAATGGTAAGGTGGAGTCAGTGCTCATCTGCGCAGAAGAAGCAGTTTTACACACTCAGCCTGCCCCTCATGAGTTTACCTGTAGTATAAACTGAAGAATAAGCTGCTCATTCCCCAGACCCAAGAGCAGAGGTAGGGAGCTTCAAGGGTCAACAGGCTGGTGAAATGTGCCTGTAATCACAGGTGCTCATTAAACTGAAGCAGGGAAATCACAAAATAAGGTCATTCTGAGTATGGGTAACTTCAAGGCCAGGTAGAGCAGAATAGTGAGAACCTGTCTCAAGATTAAATAAAACAAAAGAGCTTGGAATGTGGCTCAGTGGTACACTATTTTGTTTAGCTTGAGTGAAAGATTCAATTAATAATACTAGAGGTAAAAAATCAGAAAAGAAAATTAGGATATGTCAAAAAAAAAAGTGATACACCAGGGATAAGCAAGTTCATGTATATATACAAATTTGAGGATGTAGTTTTCTGTTAATTTTATTTAGGGTAAGCTCTAAATTGGAAAGATAGGTTATTGAATGTTTTTCTCTTACATTCAACACTTTAGAAACACACACATGTATAGTAATGTATGTAATTCATATCACATGCTTAGAGAATAAGGAACAGATGATTTTTTTTTACTGATTTAATTACTATTTTTTATTTAATTCAACTGCAATGTAAGTATAGATACAGGGTAAGTAGTTTCAGACAGAGGAGTTTAACAGGAAAATTGGAAATATTTTTTCTAAATGACTCGTGTGAATAGATGTTGGAATTTTTAAAGGCCAAAATAGCTTCTTATATTACTCAGAAACATGGGTATTAGACCTGATAGGTAGAAAAGGAACAAGCTATGGGACTTCCCTTCTCATCAACAACAATTTTGTATTTAAGATTTTTAAAACTATATTTATACATAACTTTAAGTATACCTTTAAACACAAATTTGATGTCTTATATTTAATGAGATTATCTGGCATTTTTCTAATATAATTTTGGATCTCAAGATATTACCTTT
>NW_004949107.1:1840082-1842597 GCF_000317375.1 Microtus ochrogaster
ACACACACACACACAATAATAGATCATACAGCATTTTATCTACATTAATGAACATAATTATTTTAGCAAAATTGGGACAATACAAATAAAACCTCAATAAATTTAAAATAATCGAATTAACTCACTGTATATTTTGAATATATATTTTGTATGTGGCTAGACTAAGTGTTATGAACCTCTCTAATTGTATATAATAACTCTAAAAGTGTAAAGCATTTCAATGATATCAACATAGTTTTAAGTAACTTAGTATTACTGTTTATTAGGTGTTACTTAGTTATTCTCAAGCTCAAGTGCATTCCAGACTTTTTCTGACAAATGATAGATAACAGATAAATCGAGTATCTGGAAGGTCTTTTTAATTTTAATTTTTTTTAGTCAGACTTAAGGAATGAATAAGTTTTTCCACAATCAGTGATACTATGCAAACTTACAATTGATCTTTTTAAAGAAAGAAAACAAAATAAAGACCTACATTATGGTTGTCTATTGACATATTTCATTTTAACCCTAGAAGAAACATGTTAAAAACAACCTTTCATTGAAAACTCACTTACACATATGCACATACAAATGCATGTATTTGACCATGTGTGGCAGAAGCTGTAAGGCAACCAATGTGTATTGGTTTCACTAACTTCAAAACATTATAGGTTATAGATAGAACAGCAAAGAATTAACAAATCCATGTTTACATTTGCTTGTATGTACCATTATATAATAGCTGTATGTTGCAGGACACTATCAGTGTTTCATTATTTTTAACTTCACATGAAGGCCTTGTTTTTCAGTTAACTATAACATATATAGGGTCAGAGAGTCTAAAGTTATAAAAGCAAATATGTTATTTGAATCTTTCATTTCAAGTTGAAAAAATAATTCATGTGAGAAACATCTTACTAACATCTCAAGTTTAAGACAGTACCATTTAAATATGAGTTGTCATCTTCTACTTCTACTTGGAGAAGTTTCTTCTTTTTTAAATTGATTTTTATTGAGCTCTACATTTTTCTCTGCTCCCCTCCCTCCCTCTCCCCACATCTCTTCAACCGTCCCTCAAGGTCCCCATGCTCCCTATTTACTCAAAAGATCTTGTCTTTTTCTACTTTCCATGTAGATTAGATCTATATAAGTCTCTTTTAGTGTCCTTATTGTTGTCTTAAGTTCTCTGGGATTGTGGTTTGTAGGCTGGCTTTCTTTGCTTTATGTATAAACACCACCTATAAGTAAGTACATGTGATAATTGTCTTTCTGGGTCTTGGTTACCTCACTCAAAATGATGTTTTCTAGCTCTATTCATTCTCCTCCAAAATTCAAGATGTCATTATTTTTTTCTGCTGTGTAGTACTCCATTGTGTAAGTGTACCATATTTTCCTTATCCATTCTTCGGTCGAGGGGCATTTAGGTTTTTCCAGGTTCTGGCTATGACAAAGAATGCTTCTATGAACATAGTTAAGCATATATCCTTGTGGCATGACTGAGCATCCTTTGAATACATACCCAAAAGTGGTATTACTTGGTCTTGAGGAAGGTTGTTTCCCAGTTTTCTGAAAATTGCCACCCTGACATCCAAAGGGGCTGTACCAGATTGTATTCCCACCAGCAGTTCGGAAATGTTCCTTCACTGCTGGTGAGAAAGGCCTTCTTTGAAGACCTATGCAGTAATTCTTCCTCATTTATAGTCAGTATGCACAAGGCCATTGGAGTCATAACATAGACATGTCAGGTTTCACCATGTTTAAAAAGGATATGGTGATTCACTGGTCAGTCATATAATAAATTGACCCACCAATTAAATTCAAAACAGCTTTAAGTCTATTTAATAGACCCAGTATAAATGAATTAGGAGCAAAGTCTTAAAATGTTATATATACCTTAAGTGTGCACTGCAAACTGTGCCAAGGCAAAATTAATTCTTCTGTAATTCAAGCCAACAGAAATAAAACATTGGCTACAAGACAATTTGTGTGATTAAGGGAAATTTAGTGGATTCCCTAGCTGCTTTTGGCAAATGCCTTTTCACTTTCCACCTGTCTTTGTAAGGCTAAAAGTATAAGAGATAAATATAAAGAAAACACAAACTGTGCTTCCTAAAAAGACTCCACTCCCACACTACTAAATTGGGCTGTCATTATTTTTGATTTTCTGTTCCTGTGATAAAAAATTATGATTGACAGCAACTCAACTAAGAAAGTAATTATTTGGCTTATACTTCCAGGTCACAGTATCACTTGAAGGAAGTCAAGATCTGAAGCAGTAGCTATGCAGGATTATTGCTTTCTGATCCCTGCTTACCTATCATTTCTGTAACCCATGATCAGTTGCTCAGGGAATGGTGTTGCCTGCCACTGTGTCCTCTTTCATCAGTTAACAATCAATACAATCTCTTACAGACATATCCATAGGCACATCACATCAGGAAAATTCCCCAATCCAAGCTATTCTCAGTTGACTCAATGCTATGAAAAGTTGTCAGTTAAAGCTAAGGGATACAACCATGAAATATGTGTCTGA
>NW_004949107.1:1842790-1850016 GCF_000317375.1 Microtus ochrogaster
CTCTCCAGTCCAAAGAGCAGTCAGGGTTCCCTGCCCTGTGGAAAGTCCAAGGTCCTCCCCCCTCCTTCCAGGTCTAGGAAGGTGAACATCTAAACTGACTAGGCCCCACAAAGCCAGAACATGAAGTAGGATCAAAACCCCATGCCATTGTCCTTGGCTTCTCATCAGCCCTCATTGTTCACCATGTTCAGAGAGTCCGTTTTTATTCCATGCTTTTTCAGTTACAGTCCTGCTGGCCTTGGTGAGCTCCAGCACCGGACTGAGCTCCTAAGGTCTCAATGAGGAGCAGAAGGAGGGAGAACATGAGCAAGTAAGTCAGGACCATGAGGGGTGCATCCACCCATTGGTTGGTTTTTCAAGACAAGGTTTCTCTGTATAGTTTTTGTGCCTGTCCTGAACTAGCTCTTGTAGACCAGGCTAGCCTCAAATTCAGAGATCTGCCTGCCTCTGCTTCCCTATTGCTGGGGTTAAAGTGTAAACCATCACCACCTGGCCTGTGACTCGGTTTTTACTGATTATATTTCCTAATCATATAGACACTCATGTATCAAACTCACAAATGTAAAGTAATTTGGTGATGTCTTGGGATAAGTATAAAGACTATGTAAATATAAATTGAATGCATGTCTATGTGTGACAGATTATAGACTCAATGTCCCTGTCCTGTCTCTACATTGGACCAGTGTTTTCCTGCCACTGGAGAGGGGCTAGCTACCAAGTGCACCGTAGGAGCCCAATAGTATTGTACCGATTTCCACACAGACCCAGTACTGTTTTCTTTCACTAATGGAGGTCTTCCAAAATTGGCTTCCATGCCTCCTTAAAGTTGCATATGGGGGAGGAAATGTCTCTTGATTTTCCTGGTATTGGAGGGCTTAAATCCTCAAGGATCAGCAGCACCCTGGCTTTTATGTCTCAGAGGCTTTGATAAGGATCTGAAGTTGTATATTTTCCACATAAGTCTGTGATTTCCTACTTCTGGGAAGACCCCTTTTCTGTCTCTTTGTTAGCCTTGCTTTGTTGAGGTGTGGATAAAGACATCGACCTCTGGTGGTTCTCAATTCTTTTAAAGAATAAGAGTTACTCAGATGATTCTTGAAATCATACAGGCTGTTTCTTAAGCCCAGTTTCCTGGTTTATTGCAACTATTACAGAACTGTGCATGGCTTTCTAGTAAGTACTAGGAGATGAAATTACTGTATGTGGCAAAACACCCTCTTAACGCTACAGATTCCCCAAATACTTTAGAGGCGACACTTTGGCTTGTAATGGTTTGCACACAGGTGTAAGTCAATCACATGGTATCTGTTATACATACATATGTAATACTATAATAGATGTTTAAAATGATTTCAAAGAAATCCCATAAAATTTTTATGAATACAGAAACTACTCAATAATCAGCATTTTTTTTGTTTGTGAAATATGGCATATCTATTCATCTCTGAGCCATACTAAGACTTAGTTTCAGGAATTTTTTGAAAGGCATTTGGTCAGTTTACAGTGCTCTATTAATGAGGAATGTAGAAATTATGGTCTCCTATTTTATACTCAAGAATTTAGATATCAATGGGCCTGGAAGAAGTGGTATCATCTGTCCTTCCTGTTCATTAAATGGCTTTCTTATATGCTACAAAGGCCCCATGTTTAGGAGGGAAGTGACACCTCTGAGTGCTTCCTATTTTAGCTGCTGTTTCTGAGACAGAGGCCACTGGTGCAAAGTGCCTGCTTCCCCCCCCCACACACACACACAGCAGCATCTTCAACAACACTCCTGCTTCATATTCACACACTTAAGTTACTGAGAATAGTTATAAAAATCTAGTATTTAAGTATTTTAATGAATATGTATTCTCAGTCACTCACTCACATGTTGGCAGTTGGCCACAGGTGGGACATGCCTCGATGGGAAAAAAAAAAATCAAGGAAACAGTTGTAAGAATTCGTAACACTAAGCTACCAATCCATCTAGGCAAAATATGATCATGAAGTCTGAGGGTGGCTTGACTTTGTCAACTGACTCATCTTCAAGAGTGGAAAGACAAGAAGCAAATGAGAGAAATGTCATGTAAGTTGCTTCACAGAGCATTCCATTAAGAAAGAATCTCATTTCAAAATTGAGGGTCCTTCTGCAGTGTCACCGTTCTTCTTCCTCTACCAAAGGAAGTCTAAGTTCACAAAGATCATGGAGTATGACAGGACTGCATGTGCACTGCCCTCTCCAGGGAATGCAGCCATGGACCCTGGTTAAACATCTGGGGAGAGTCAATAGGTCCCTGGTACACCATATCTCAGTGTATCGCCGGGGGGGGGGTTGCTTGTGTTTTCAGGAAACTTTCAGGAAGTTATCTATGGAATAATTATTTTCTAATTCTTTTCTCTTCTCTACCCAGGTAGCCAGTAGCAAAACCACTGCAAGAACACTTTAGCCCTGTTGAGTCAGTTGAGTCAGCTTCCCAGAAGCCATGTTTTCTGAGTGCAAGGCGTTACACACATTTAAATTTATTTTTATTGTTGGAAAATACTCTTATTTTTATTTTCTCTAGATTTCAACTAGTTATATTTCTTTAAAACAAATTATTGAATGAATGCATATAAAATATCTCATTTTTGGTAAAAGTAAATACTAACAGAGGCAGTCTTGATATTTAAATGATTTATTTATTTTGATTTTATTCATATGAATATTTGCCTGCACATACACATGAATTCATTGCTTGGTGAACACAGACAAGAATATCAGATCCCTGAAACTGAAATTACAAAGCCTGGAATCTTTCATGCTGGTCTTAGAATTTTTCAAACTAGAACCCTCTACAAAACCAGAAAGTGCTTTTAACCTCTAAGCCATCTCTCCAAAACTAGAGGTCTTGGGGTTAAGACAACAATATTTTGACCACAAACTATTAGAGACAAGCAAGGACATCTATGTGAACACTTGTGTTTTGTTCCTGGCTTGAAATACATAGAGCATTTCTCCACTTTAAAAATAAATGTCTATGCCAACTTTGACGACTAGCAGCTTTTACAATCACAAATCCCAAGTATTTATTGCTTTTTAAACAGAATAACGAGAGCGAGTTCTCACCTGAAACTTCCAGAATTGATTCCCAGAAAAGGTCTCTGATTGCTGTTTTGTATACACAAATTGCCTATTGAATTCCTGCCTCCTTCCCTCAATTTATAGCATTTCTTTTTAGGGATTCTTCTGGTTGTTGGTAACCAAATTTCTTCCACTTTTCTTAGTTCAAATTCTGTGAAGAGAAGCTACTATCATGATGAAAACATCTTTGTATAATCCCTCCCACCAGACGTGTTGAATACAGTGCTCTTGAAGCTGATTTCAAGACATGTGTCAGAAGAGAAAATGAGTGTGGGGGAGGCATTCTTGTGTGTCACCAGACAATGGATATGTTAGCGTGTCTCACTGAAGTCTCAAACATATCTTATTATATCAGTTGCTATTTTTGTACCTACAACAAAATTTCTGATTGAATCAACTTAAAGAAAGTCTCATTTTGGCTCGTATTTGAATGGGATGTTTTTTCCTGATGGAACAAGGCAGACTGACAGAATGTCCAGTTTGTTTGAAGTCAGGAGGCACAGAGATATGAATCCTTCCTTTCAGCTGGTTCAGTATTTTTCTTTTTGATTTATTTTGTGATGGTGCCAATTTTAAGCTGAGTCTTCTCTCAGATATCCCCCTGGAAATGTTTTCACAGACAGGTTAATGGGTGTGTCTTCTTAAAATAGATAATTTCAAATCTAATCATATTATCCACATTGCCAGAGTTTTATCTGTTAAAAGAATAAATTGGGAACCATTAAATTAGAAATGATAAGATTACCTTTTTAATTATTGCAGGTAAAATATGTATCAATCTGGTTCTCTCTCAGGTAGGATATTTTTCTATGTACGCTTTAATTATATTCATTAAAGAAATTGTCTAAGTGATAGGAAATTATTACCCAATAGCAAAAGAAATGATGTCGCATTGTAACCAAGACTAGGTGAATATGCTTACGTTTACATATTGAATGTGTGTCCACAGGTGGGTACACTTGACATGGTGTGCACTTAGAAGTCAGGAGATAAATTTCAGGAGTTGATACTCTCCTTCCTGTAAGCAGAACCTGTGGGTTGAATTCAGATCTTAAGCAGCACTTCTATGTACTAAATCATCTCTTCAGTCTTAGATATATTTTTAAATTCATTATAATGTGCTTATTTATGTGTGTAAGAAATACATCCAAAACAAGAGTACAAACAGGAGTACAGATACTCTTGGAAATGTAAAGACACTTTTTTCTTATAAATCTGTCAACAGCTAAAAATATTACAAGTCAAAGACATGTGATAAAACTAATATTCTGAACATGATGCTTAGCAATATGTTATACTGTAAATTACCTTCCATCCTTTACTTTCCCTGGGTAGTGGTTGATTGGCAGCAGCAGCTCTCTGCCTCTGCCCCAAACTGAGAAAAGGCGTCATACTCTAGATCATCACCCTACAAGTCCCAAACACAGAACTTGACCAAGTACATGTTACTTCCACACCATCATAACTTTTTTAAAAAAATATTTATTATGTATACAATATTCTGTCTGTGTGTATGTCTACAGGCCAAAAGAGGGCACCAGACTTCACTACAGATGGTTGTGAACCACCATGTGGTTGTCAGGAATTGAACTCAGGACCTTTGGAAGAACAGGCAATGCTCTTAACCACTGAGCCATCTCTCCAGCCCCAACACACCATCATAACTTTAAACAGGTCTTAAACACAACCCTCCTGAGGCGGGAGACTGGTTGTTTATATATTTGGTAGTCAGGGCCCAATCCTGCCCCAGTAGTAGAATGTTCCCTCACTGCAAATTAATAGCCACTGTTCTGCCCTCTTCAAGATCATAATAACGCCGGGCGGTGGTGGCGCACGCCTTTAATCCCAGCACTAGGGAGGCAGAGGCAGGTGGATCTCTGTGAGTTCAAGGCCAGCCTGGTCTACAAGAGCTAGTTCCAGGACAGGAACCAAAAAAGCTATGGAGAAACCCTGTCTCAAAAAAAAAAAAAAATTCAAAAAAAAAGATCATAATAACACTAACTTTTAAATTCAACATTTATAAAATAGCATTGCATGCATTTGTCTCATTTTTTTGCTATATAGACAACATTTTAAATCATTGCTCTTTTGTAATATCCTAGCTTATATATAAATGAGATTTATTCCTGTTTGAGGATTTCAAAAAGTCCATAATTTCTGTAAAAGACAACTTTTTCATTTGGCATTTTTATATAGTGATATTTTATTTATGTTTTAATAAATAAAGCTTGCCTGAATATCAGAAGAGCAAAGTTAAACCACTAGACATCAGGCACAGGTAGCACACACCTTTAATCCCAGCATTTGGAGACAGAGGCAGCTGAATCTCCGTGAGTTCAAGGCCACCCTGGGCTACACAAGATCAATGCAGAAACAAATCCAGGTGGTGATACCTTGTACCTTTAATCCCAGCATTAGGGGGTCATTCGCCTTTAATCCCAGTAGAGGGAATATAAAATGGGAGGAGAGAGAGGCTTAGGCTACTTAAACTGCTGAGTCTGTGGTTGTCCAGCATTGGAGGGGTAAGATTTCTCTAGGGGCTTGACATTTTTGCTTTTTGGGTTTTTTGGTTTGAACCCCAATATCTTTCTTTGGGTTTTTATTATTTTTGTTACCCTTTAATTTAGAGTTTATTCTTTGCATAATTAATTTCATGTATTTCTTTTAGAATACTGTATAGAATATTTTAGGGTTGGCTTACAAACATTCTGTGGTAGCATCTACTTTGTAGTTAATACTGGTCTCCTTCCACATTAGCTATATACAAATGACAAGAAAGGGGGTTCTTATGCAGCTAAACACCTCAGAATATGATCTAGTGACTTTACAGTGTGTTTTCCCTTAGGGTATAACTTGAGTTCTGAATGCAGTCTGATTTTCTTTCTCTTTTAAATTTTGTTTGTTTGTTTATTTTTTGAGACAGGGTTTCACTGTAGCTACTGAGCCTGTCCTGGAACTAGCTCTTGTAGGCCAGGCTGGCCTCGAACTCACAGAAATCCGTCTGCCTCTGCCTCAGTGTTGGAATTAAAAGTGTGCCATCTCTGCCTGGCTCTCTCTTTAATTTTTTTTTTATTTAATCAAGACATTTTTCATTTATTTTCCATACTGACCTTAGATTCTGCTTCTTCTCTCTCCTCTTGCTCCTTCCCTAACACCAATCTACCCCCTCCCCATCCTCTCCTCCTCCATCTCCATTCATAATGAGCAGGCCTCTTATGGGCTTGAACAAAGCAGAGCACATCAGGTTGAGGTCGAACCAAGCTCCTCCCCTTGCATCAGATTGTGCAAGGTAATCCAGCCAGCAGGGAGGACAGGTTCCTAAAAGCCAATTAAGTACAAGGGACAGGTCCTGATCTCACTGCTAGGAGCCTACCTAACAAACAGACCAAACTACTTAGTGAAGAGTGATACATTGGTATTTAGAAGGGAGCTTTCTTTCTCCTGAATGCAGCCATGATGTCTCACCTCTAACTTCCTCTCTCTGAATAGTGCAGGATATTGTTGCAAAATATTGAAAACAGCATTACATTGCGATTCATTGCCATTTGAATTTTCAACATTCTATTTCATTGTTTGCCTGGTTTTATATGTTCTGGTTATTTCTTTTTAAAGAGAACTAGTTTTATAACAACAATAACATATATTTTCCCTCCTCACCAACACATGTAATTTACCCTCAATCATTTCTCTTAATAAATCCTCTTAGTGGAGTTTAAAATACATTTGCACTACTTTTTCTTGAAAAGTATCTGGTAAGAACATACATTGTATATATTTCATTTCATTAATATAGATAACAAAAATATTGCTCAATTCAGAGACCAACAGGAACCTTTATTTCTCTTTCATTTGGGGATTTATGGTTTTGTATTTTTTTAACATGTTCTAAATTTGCACAGATGAGATGACAAATATCTTCTGCTATTCCGGGAGAGTCTGAATTCTCTGCTTGATCTTTAATTCACCACCTCACCAGTGTGTAAATATTATTAATTTTCATAAAACTTTTTCTGAGTTAATTGGTTTCTAGCCATAAATAAGGGTCACAGAGTCTACAATTGGTGAACCTAAAGAAGCTAAATAAGAAGGTGAACCCAAGGAAAAACATATAGTTATCCTCTTG
>NW_004949107.1:1850851-1876490 GCF_000317375.1 Microtus ochrogaster
AAATAAGTTATTAGAGAATTTTTATTTCTCATTGTCTCTTAAATGAAGTTTAAAGAGCACCTACCTGTACCTAGCCCTGTTGTTCTGTCTAAGTCATTAGTGTATCCTCCTACAAAGACCCCTCACACCTGGATGTGTGCATGGTTCTTTCCACACTCTTCTCAAAATGCTTTCTGGCTTGCTTCCAGAGAAGCCATCAAACAGTAGGTTGTAATGGAAAACATTCTGTAGATTGTGTTCTACAAGTAAAAAAAAAAAAAAAAAAAGTCACCTGGATGTTCTGTACTTCGTGCAAATGTCTGCATTGAGATCCTGAACAGCTTTCTGTTCACTGTTTCTCCTTGCAACAGAAATATTTTTTCCTCCACAACAGGACAACTGAAGCTGTGTGGAAAAATTAGATTTTTAAAATCTTAGGATGGATTATTTCATAGCTTTTTTGAAGCAAAAAAAGGCAATCTATCACTATATATTCTTAATTCTTAACTGGAAATTTCACATAGAATCACTTGAGTTGAGCCCATTTTCACATGCCAAATTTATACCTTTTTGCTAACAATTGCTTTATAACATTCTTAGAAATATTTTCACTGATCATTGCATTTACACCTGCATAGTAGCCATCATTACAACTTTTCCATAAAGTGTGTGCACACACAGTCTGTCTTTACTCTTTAGATCATATTTATACTCATTAATAAATGGGGATTAAAGTTCAGTTATTACATGCAGATTGGCATATGCAATCATAATTACAATACTATCAGTATCCTCCTCACTAAGGAAAGTTTATTTTATTTCCTTACCATTTAAAAACATACCATGTGACTAGTGTGTGTGTGTGCTTAAAACATGTTACTTATTGATCCATTTAAGTAGCATTTAACTTGTTTACAAATGTTATGAATGATTATCAGAGGTTACAAGGAGATTGTAGTTACTGACTTGAAATGAAAATTTCAAATTTTTATTGTCTTTTGTTTAATAAAGGTTTTAATTCTTAATATACACATCTAAAGAAAAACATACTCTATATTTTCTACAAATCAGAAATAGTTTTGGGAAAAAGAAAAAGAAAAAATTGCGACAAATATACTTTTACAAGTATCTTCAACCAAAATTATTTAGATGCTATTCTGATGAACATTATTATACAATCTTTAATAAAAAAGCCTTAAAACTTTTATTAAAAATTATTTTTGTTGCTCAGTATTTATTATTTCCAGGTGAATAACTCTAATAAATGTGGCAATATATGCATACATTTAACATATAACATAGTCTTTAAAATCAATAATGGAATATTCTTGAATGTGCAATCACATATTATTGATTTAAAATACTTGTACTGGGCACTGACAATGTTAAGGTCTTCAAAAGTCAACAATAGACTGAGAAATTATGTGAATATTCTAACATCAAGAAGCTCACCGTGACTACTCTCTCTTTCTCTTTATAATTTCTTTATCTGAAAATACATATTTTTCATGTCAATGTGACATTTTATACAAAAACTAATAATAAAAGCAATAATCGGACTGAGGAATATCTCAGTGGTAGAGGACAGTTTCTCATTAATTTTTGAGGCACTTGGTTCAATTTCCAGCCCTCAAAAAAAAGAAATTACAATAACAATAATAAGTATGAAGTTAGGAAATGGAAAAACCTTCTAAATATTTGACTTTCAAACATTTAAAAATTCAAATTATTAGCTAAATTTTTAAGTAACATAAAAGTTTATAGCTTTTATTGGAATACCAAAAGGGAAATTTGTTTTTATGTATTATATATGGAAAACACCATCTATTTTGACTGACCCTGAGATAGAGTTATACTGTGCTTGTGGCAAGGCTTCCAAAGGCCGGATGTATTTATTCTTATTTCTGTAAAATCTAATATTAGTCAAGAATTGAAGAGATTCTTACTGTGCCTTCTAGAATTAGTTCCTTTTACTACATACCAACAGAAAGTGAAATATGTGATGCTTACCAACCTTCAAGGCTATGCAATGTTTAGACAGTCCAACATGGAATTGTGAATATCACATTAGAAGTATCAAAGTCAATATAATCATTGTTTTTCTTTCTGCATGAAGAAAATAGAGTTTTTAAAATGTAAAGTTAAAAATTAAGATATGTTTTTGTATATTTGGGAATATATATGTATACAATAATAATTAATTTCAAAGGAGGCCATGAATTTGAATGAGACTGAGGAGAAATATACAGGATAGTTTGAATGGATAAAGGAGAATGGGCAAATGGTGTAACTATCTGTTCATCCTTCAAATAATAAATAATTTAAGACTTTTTCCTTTTGTTTATTATTTCAATACATTCCCTCAAGACTCTATTTTAGCAATTGCTTGGAAACAAAAGAAAATGGAAATACAGAAAAAACACATTAAGAGTTTTGGCACCGGAGAGATGGGGACTTCAGCTAAATGCTCTTATTCTTCTTCAGAGCACTGAAATTTGATTTTTTTCTTCTTTTTCTTTTATTGAAAATGGATTATTTTCTCATACAGTATATCCTGATTATGGTTTTTCCT
This sequence comes from Microtus ochrogaster, assembly GCF_000317375.1. NCBI lineage: Eukaryota > Metazoa > Chordata > Mammalia > Rodentia > Cricetidae > Microtus > Microtus ochrogaster. The sequence goes on from NW_004949107.1 coordinate 1,853,403, forward strand.
TCCTCTTTTCCTCCCAGTTTCTCCACACCCCCCTTTCCACATTCCTACATTCACTTCCTATCTGTCTGTCACTAGAAAACAAACAGACTTGTAAGGGACAGTAATAGCATAAAATAAAATATAATAATGCTATAAAAACAACATATATTAAAATTGGACAAAACAAACAAAAAGAAGGAAAAAAGTCCAAGAGGAGACACAATGATCAGAGACCTATGTGTTCACACACCCAGGAATCCTATAGAAACACTAAGCCAGAAACCATACTATATATGCAGAGGACCTGACACAGTCCTGTGCAAACCAGTGAACATTGCCTCAGTCTGTGTAAGTTCATATGAATTTTGCTCGTGTTGATTAAAAGATCCTTGTTTTCTGGGTGTCCCAGAAAACATTCCCCCCTCACTCTTCCACTCTTTCTGTTCTCTGATTGGCAAGATTCCCTGATACCTGAGGGGAATGATTTGAAGGAAACACCCTATTAGGCTGAGTGATCTAAGGTCTCTTGCTCTCTGAACATTGTGCAGCTTTGATTCTCTGTATTTGTTACAATCTTTTAGAAAAGGAAGCTTCTCTGATGATGGCTGAGTGTCACAGAATGTCATATTACTGCTACTTTTTGTTATGATCTTTTTAGGAGGGTAGTATATGTTTTACCCTAGGTCTCCAGGTTCTTGGTTGAGAATTTGTGTTTTATCATCTCATAGATGCCTGCAGTGACCTGTCCACAGAATCTTATGTCCTTTTCTGGCCTAACTGGTACGTTCACTCATTTGCTCATACACCACCACTGCTACTACCACACATACATATGTAGCTAAATATAAAATAATTAATCTTTTAAAGCATTCAAGACGTTATGAGTTCTGTGGTGAGAACTCAGTTATGAATAAATGTGTTTATTTCCCTTCATAAGGCACTTATTTCTGAGTCTAAAGCAGTACTTATTCTTCCTATGGTAAATGCAATCAAAGATAGAGATTCCTGCTCTCTTTAAATTACCCAAGAAAACCCATTGTATCTCTCATACAACCAGTTTCCTATTTCTCTCCCTCTACAAAAGATTTCCTCCACTAATTGTACCATCACCATCTTCCACATGGCACCTGCTCTATGTGATCATCTTTTTTTTTTTTTTTTTTTTTGGTTTTTCGAGACAGGGTTTCTCTGTGGCTTTGGATCCTGTCCTGGAACTAGCTCTGTAGACCAGGCTGGTCTCGAACTCACAGAGATCCACCTGCCTCTGCCTCCCGAGTGCTGGGACTAAAGGCGTGCGCCACCATCGCCCGGCCTGATCATCCTTTTCTTTGTTTATTTTGTGTTGTTGTTGCTGCTGCTGTTGTGTGTGTCATATATATACAACCCGCTGAGACTAATTTTTTTGGTGTGTATAATTTCAGGCCTGACCACTCTGCATTTGGCAACTAACAAGAGGATTGATTCCTATAAAAGCTAATTCTCCTTTTCCTAATGGTTATATATTGTTTGAAATTTTTTCAATGGATTGGGTCCAGTGCAATTTTCTGCCTTCATTACTAATATGTTCATTATTAATGCCATTTTTCTTGCCTTGTTTGTGTGGCCATTTCTAAGAGAGACTGTTTCTTAGTAGACTTTCCAAATTCTGATTCTTACTCTCTTTCTGTTCTTCTTCCTCTAAATTCTGTGAGCTATAGTTGCAGGAGCTGGGATACAGATATACCTCTTGGGTCTGAGCTCCCTACAACTTGTAGATTGCTATGCAGTTGTGGTATTTCTGAGATGCCATTTGCTGTAAAGACAGATTTCTTTGATGTGGGGGTAGCTATATTTATCTGTGTGTATAAGGATAATATTTAGAATATAGTAAGGAATTGTGCCGATCAAACAGTGTTCTCAATAAATTCTTATCCAAGATGTCATTGTTTTTTACCGCTGAGTAGTACTCTAATATGTATATATTCCACACTTTCTTCATCCATTCTTCCATGAAGGGCATCTAGGTTGTTTCCAGGTTCTGGCTTTTACAAATAATTCTGTTATGAACATAGTTGAACAAATACTTCTGTAATATGATAGGGCATCTCTTGGGTATATTCCCAAGAGTGGTATTATTGGGTCCTGGGGTAGGTTGATCCCAAATTTCCTGAGAAACCGCCACACTGATTTCCAAAGTGGTTGCACAAGTTTGCATTCCCACCAGCAATGGATGAGTGTACCCCTTACTCCACAACCTCTCCAGCAAAGGCTATCATTGGTGTTTTTGATTTTAGCCATTCTGACAGGTGTAAGATGATATCTCAAAGTTGTTTGTTTTTATTTGCATTTCCCTGATCGCTAAGGAGGTTGAGCATGACCTTAAGTGTCTTTTGGCCATTTGAACTTCTTCTGTTGAGAATTCTCTGTTCAGTTCAGTGCCCCATTGTTTATGAAGGCACAGGCACACCATCATGGATGTCAGGGCAGGGGTTAGCTGGGGTATGAGTTAACTAAATGCAGCCATGATCTCTTCCATGGTAACAAAAGTGAAAGTAGTCTGGGATTTTGCACTCAGTCAGGGTCTTTTGGTTTTTCTTCAAGAAGAATATAGCAGTCATTCCAACATTTGTAACCTAAAGAGGTAGTTTCTGGGATTGGAGCAATGGCCTTGTAGTCAAGAGCCTTTGCCAATGAAGAAGATTCAGGATTAGTTCTCAAAACCCATTTGACAGCTCATGACTATTCGTAAACTCCAGCTTCAGAGAATTCAAACCTTTGGTCTCCATGGCAAGACCATCATATGCACATATTTATACATAGCCAAAATACATGAGCATATAAATAATTTTAGTAGATCTTAAGATAAGATGAACATTATCTACACTGTACTTCATTTCATGATTCTTAACGGAGCAGGTAAGAAATGAATAAAGTAGGGAACTTTTGAATATGTCACCATTCGATAAGAACAACCTGAGATATGAAAACACAATCTCAGTTCCTTCAGAATAAAAGCAGGTTACCAGGTTTAATGCTACATATTGGAAACTAAGGAAGATGGACCAAAAAAAAAGCCCTTCATATTTGTAAAAAATAAGATATCAGTTCACTCCCTTTTCTGTTTGAAGCAAAAATTGGGACACAAAAGAACCATTCCAGCTTAATTTTGAGAGTCTAGGGCTCCTTCATTTTGATGACTTCCCCATCTATCTCTAGAGTAGCTTTGTGGGCTTGATGTTTAGATAAAGCCAAAACGACCTTAGATGTTTAGAATAAGAATCTATACACAAACGATTGTGTAGGCTGCATGTATCCTAACTGAAGTACATTTTACTGCCACTGCTCACTGAGCAGTATCTCACAGTGACTTACACTTCATAAGAGAAAACTAATTTACATATCAACATGATTTACTAAGAAAGACTTCAATTTGTTCCTTGTACATTTTGTTTTTTTTTTCTTGTAGTTGTTTTTAAAATATGGCATATAAGCCTATACATTATGTTAAAACAATGGACTGAGAAAATCAGCTGTCTAGCTCTTTCCCTTGACAATAAAATGTGGAATATATAATTATTTGTATTGATAAGGAATGCTGCTATGAATGATCATCATTCCAAATCTAGAAACATAAGACAGAGCCAGTAGCTAAGTCAAATTATATGGAATTTACTCATGGAAGAGAAGTTTTCATAATAGAGGTTTTTAAATATATTAATAGTAATGGAGGAACAAACTCAGTTACTATATATATACATTAATTACTGGGTTTTATAGTTTGAGAATTAGTCTTCCTTGTCCACCTGACTGGGTTTAGAATCATCATGGCAACTCTTCTGGCCATGTGAAAAAGCTATCCAGACAAGTTAAACTGAGGGGAGAAGATCAACCCTAAAAGCAGTTTTGCTATGCCATAGCCAGGGATCCTAGACTGAATAAAATGGTGAGCAAGATAACTGAGTGCTAGTGTTCCTCACCTGCTTTCTGACTGCTGATACCATGTAATCTGTCTCATGTTCCAACTTCACATCTTCCTTGCTTCTATGTTCTCTTCATTCCAACTGTGAGCCTTAAAAATTCTTACCTTCCTTAAGTTGCTCTCATTAGCTATATATCACACCAATGAGAAAATTAATAAATACATATGCTTATGGAATATTTTTTGCAATCATTATAAACATTTTGCCCTACAAATATCTTTTATATTGAAATTTATCACAAAATAAACAATGAAATAATAAAGAATTTTATATGAGCACACATTCTCATGACCAAGTGATAGGAGAGCCTAGAACACAGAATAAATGTGGTTTCAAAGACATTTATCTTTATCCTATAATGTCATCTTTCTAAATAATAAGCAAACTATTTTTAATGAACTACAGTTCCTATAACATGCAGCTGCAAACTTATACAAGGTAACTAGCTACAGTTTTAAACTTCTGAATTACAGTTTGCTCTTTAAGAAAATACAGAGAAAAAAAATCCAGCACTTCAATGTGGAAGAGTCACATTAGACCTTAGAAAATTAATATCTTGCCTCAGATAATGATGCTTAGAGAAATGATTTTACATGGATCCTCTAATCCAACTACTTTGAATACTGAGACAAGCAGGTTGTTACCAGTGCATGGACAGTCTTGAATACAAAAATGTATTGCAAGAATGCAATGAAATTAATATAAAGTAGAATAAGTAAAAAGCACATGCTTGTCATATTTTATCAAGATGGTGAGAAAGAGAGCATCATGCTTCTAATTTATTTTCATTTTTTATTAATACTGTGTGCATTGAAATGAAAGAAATAAAATCTTCAGTGCTTTATGAATCAATAAGAGAGGTAATGCTGCGGTCATGGGTATGGAGAGCTGTGGCTTCAATGTGAATATGAATGGGAAGGAGCATGAAGAGTTGGTTGCAATTTGTGGAATCTTCTCCCTACTACAATTAGGAAAACAGTTTTGAAAGTATCATGACTTTATTTTGAGCAGTCCAAGAAATTTGAGCAATAAAGGTCCTGTCAATTTCATCTTTGTTACACTGTAAATGGAGACTGTTTGGCCAACAATTCATTCATATACCTAGCTAGCTCTTACATCTTCAGTTAACCCATTTATATTAATCTGTGTATCACCATGAGGTTATGGACTACCAGTAAGTTACCAGAGGGCATCTTTCGCCTTAGGCAGCTACATGGTGTCTATTTGACTCTGCCTACTCTTTCTATATTATCTCTTCCAGCCTGGGTTTATTCTGCCTTGTCATAGATCAAAGCAGTTTATTCATCAGTCAATAAAAGCAACACATAGCCAGCCAGCCAGCAGGGGATATCCCACTTCATCCCATTTGCATGAGATTTTTTCTATTGTTGTTTATTCTTTCGATACACACACACACACACACACACACACACACACACACACATATATATTTGGTTTTTCAAGACAGGGTTTCTCTGTGGTTTTGGAGCCTGTCCTGGAACTAGCTCTTATAGACCAGGCTGGTTTTGAACTCACAGAGATCTGCCTGACTCTGCCTCCAAGTGCTGGGATTAAAGGCGTGCACCACCACCGCCTGGCTTTCTTTCGATATTTTGACAAAGTGGGTGAATCAAAGGTTGTTCTAAAATGAATGTTTTCTTAAGGGAAGGATACACACAAGTCCAGTGTGGGGGAAGAACAGAGGCAAGTACACAAGTCATGTTGGACAGCAGAGGTGAGAAAAACCTGCATCTGTTGACTTCTGAGAAGAATTATTGACTTTGCAATTCCAATATCATTATCAAAACTAGAAGAGTTTATTTAACATTTATAAACTAATTTTTCTTACATATCTAAGCTTATTCCTATGTCTTTCTTCTTATTGATGCAATGTTTTTAGAAGGATCTTACTTTTTAATATTTTAAGTTGTTCAAGAACTGCAAAAACTGAAAACTAATACTATAATTGAAATGAAAATAAAAATATCATTTAGTAATGAGCAAGAAGCAAAAAGAACTTCCCAATTTATTTTATGAGGTCACAGTTGCTGTTACAACTAATCCACACAAAGATCCAACAAAGAAAGAAAATTACAGCAGGCAAACTTCCTTTGTGAACACTGATACAAAATTCTCAATATAATACTTGTAAAATAAATCCAAGACTATATCAAGAGATCATGGATTATAGTTATATGAGGTTTTTTATTCCAGAGATGGAAGATGGTTCAACATTTAGAAACTGGTAAAAAGCAATCTAATAAATAAACTAATTCAAAGACAAAAATTACATAATCCTTTCATTATATTCAGAAAAGACCTTAGAAAAATTCTAACACCTTTTCATGAAAAATTTCCAAAAATATTACAGCTATAAGGTACATACCTCAATATAATAAATGTGGTATATGAAAATTCTATGCAATATCAACTTAAATAAAAAGAAACTTGAATAATTCAACTAGTATCAGCAACAAGGCAGGGTTGATTACTAACTACATACCTATTCAAGATAGAATGTAAACTCTTAGCTGGAAAAATAAGACCACTAGAAAAAAAATCCAGGGGATAAAAATTTGATGAGAAGAAATTAAAGTATCCTTATTTGCAGATGATATGGCCATATGACATATGCCTACAAAATTCCATTAAGAAACTTATATACCTTGAAAATATATTTCAGCAATGTAAAAATACTAATTCATAATAATCAATAACCTTTCTATGAACAAATGGTAAAGGGATGGAAAAAAGTAACAAAAATTTTCACAATAACATCAAAAATATAAGGTATTGCTATGTGTTGTTTGAGCACACCTTTAATCCCTGACATGTGGGAGACATAGTCAGGCAAATCTCTGTGAGGCCAAGCCCAGTCTGGTCTATTGAGGGAGTTCAAGGACATAACCTATCTCAAAAAACCAAAAACTCAAAAAATGTGTGTGTGCATGCAAGTGTGTGTGTGTGTGTGTGTGTGTGTGTGTGTGTGGTCTATGTATGTATGTATGTATGTTTGTGTAATATATTGGGGGTAACTCTTACTAATCAAGTGAAAGACTTATATGTTAAAAACTTCAAGAACTTGAAGAAAGAAATTTAAGAAGATATCAGAAGTTACAAAGACTCTCATGCTCATGGATCAGAAGGATTAACAAAGCAATCAATAGATAAATTCAGTAAAATCATCATCAAAATTCCAAGACAATATTTTACATATTTTGATAGGACAGTTTTCAGCTTCATTTTGAAACACACACACATACACAAACAAAGATAGACAAAAATAATCCTGAATAATAAAATAATTGCTGGTGGTATCACTGTCTCTAACCTCAAATCATAGTACAAGACTATAGTTATAAAACACCATGGTATTGGAATAGATCAGACATGTTGATAAAGGGAATTGGATTGAAGCTCAATGCATAAATCTATCCAGTCATAGTGACATCTGATTTTTGTTAAAGAAACCAGAAATACACCCTGGAAAGAACCTTCAACAAATGGTGCTGGTCAAATTCGATTACTGAAAGTACAATAATACAAACAGATCCATACTTATCACCCTGAACTAAACCCAAATGCAAGTGGATCAGGGACCTCAACATCAAACCAGATACATTGATCCTGACAGAAAAGAAAATGGGAAATAGCACTGAATTCATTGGCATAGAAAAAGACTTTCTGAACATAACAGCATTATAATATATATGAAGATTAACATCAATAAATGATACCTCACAAAACCAGAAAGGACACCATCATTTGAACAATGTATCAGCCTGCTGGATGAGAAAAATTTTTTTCTAACAAATATACATTTGATAAAGGACAAATATCTAAAATGTATGAAGAATTCTAAAGTTAGGTGTTAGGAAATTAAAACTCAATTAAAAATGCTGATAATTTCCTCAAAAGGAGAAATAGCTGTGAAACACCTAAAGAAAAATTTGTTATACTTAGTCATTGGAGGAATGAAAATCAAAACTGCTTTGAGATTTTATCTTATACCATCAACATGGTTGAGATCAATATAACAAAAGACATGACAAAGTGAATGAGTATTTGTAGTAAGGGAACACTCATCCACTGTTGGTCAGAATGCAAACTTCTATGGCTATTATTAAAGTCAATGTGGAGGGACCTCAGAAAGTTATGAATGCTATACCTCAAGTTGCAGCTATGCTAATCTTGAGTATAGACCTAAATAATGCTTCATCATCCTACAGAGACAAGTACTACTTGTACAACAATGGCCATTTCTTCTCTCTTCATAATAGCCAGAAATTGAAAACACCCTAGATGTCCCTAAATAAATGAATTGATAAAGAGAATGTGATACATTTACACAATAAATAGTGATCAACTGTTAAAACCAAAGTCCTGAAATTCCCAGGTAAGTTAATCGAGCTAGAAAAAAATTATTCTGCTTGAGGTACCTCATACCCAGAAAGACAAATATGGCATGTATTTGTTTTTATGTGGATATTAGCTCTTAAGGCAATGATAATTCATCTACACTCTTTATGAACACAAAGGTTAGGTGTGAAGTAGGGAAGGGTAAAGACTAGTGAGGGCAGGGGGCAGATAAATCTCTTGAAGAAGAGGAAATACAATAAATCATTATGGAGTTGGGAGTGGAAAAATGGATGGATCAAGAAAGGTAAGATCCAGGAAGAAGGGGATAAGCAGAGGTTACGGAGAAAGACAGCTTATATAAAGGACATTTGAGTGTGGGGTAGAAACTTAATATAGATAGCAGAAACTACCTAAATTATACACATATCTGAAATAGCCAAATAACAAGGCAAACAGAATACCAAATAGATATCATTTGCCACCAAATGAAGCTTCCAGTACTGAGAATGGGTTTCATTCAATTGAATTGTTGGTTCAAGAGTGCCATGGTAACCCCAAACAACCCAGGTTATCTGAATCTATAGGTTGTTCTCCACAAACTAACAATACGCTATTGATGAAGACAACACCTATGCAACTCCTTGAATTTGGAGAAGTAGAGCTTGTGCCCACCTAGAGTTTTCACCCGTATGGGCTACTGTTATAGGAAGTAGGAGGCACTCTGTATACTCTAGTAAAAAAAAAAATCATAACAACCCACTCAACTACAAACTCTTTGATGAACTGGTGTTCTGTTTGCAAGATATTTGGTGCAATAGTGACACAAAGCTTATGGGAGCAACTAACCAATAAATTATTTGAGTTATGACCCAGTCCAGAATATGAGATCCCTTCCTTCTGCTGCTTGCGTGACCAACAATTTGATATTAAATAGTTCAGGGGGTCTAGGGGAAGCCAAATTTTATGGATATGCTAAAAAATTTATCAAGAAAATGACTTCTAATGACATTCTGCTATGCTCATATATTATGCCTTGCTCTATAATATCATAGTATTTCTGACCTATAAGAACAAATACAGATTCACAGCCAGGCACTGTGCAGAGGGTGAGATACATCAGAACACTCAGCTCTAAAGGATCTGTCTCCATCAAATGTGTTTCCCTCCATGGGTCAGGGAACTGGGCTATAAAAGAGGCAGAAAGAATTTAAGAACTGAAAAGGATGAAGAAAACCACAGAAATAACAGTTTTCTTTTTAAACATCACAGGACTGATACAAATGCAGACTCACAGAGAATGAGGCATTATGCACAGGGGCCTGAGGAAGCTGCATCGGAGGGATCCTTAAAGTGAATGTATGCCTACAGCTTTAACCCAGACCCTATCGCCAATACATAACAACTTGCAAATGAAACTTTAGTTTCTCTAAGAGAATCTTTCTGGGGAAACAAACTATGCTAAAGGGTAGGCTGCACATGCAGGTGGAGCTGGACAATATGAAGAAACAGGGAATCTTCAGAGGTTCATTGTCTCATCATGTTACAACAGGACTTTTCTTTTTCAATTTTCTTATTTTAATCTTACACACACTTACACACACAAGTACACCCACCACCTATGTCTTTACCACATACACACGTCTTTACCTTACAGGTTCTTTTCATATGTATTAAAGATTCCTATTGTGCTTTTATAGGATTCCCGAGTATCAAAATTAGTGGGTTTTTTTGCATTTATATCTGTTTCTTGTGTCATTCTTATGTTCCTTTCCTTCTATTTGTTTGCTTTCTTCTATCTTAATGTGGTTTTATTTCATTTTATTTTTAGCCATTTCAAGCCTCTTTGCTTATTAATGTGAGAAAGAAAAGAGATGGATCAGGAATGGAGGAGACATTGGGGAGAAATTAGGAGCAGGAGAGGAATGGGAAAATTTAATCAGGATATAGTGTATAGAAAAATACTTATTTTCAATGAGAGAAAAAAGATCAAGAAAACCTTGTTTAAAAAATTTTAAAGAAAATAAACATTTCTAATTAATACATTTTTCAGACCTAAGTACTTAAAACACTATAAAATTGACATAGAACAGAAAAAGAAACATTAGAAATGTAGAAAGTTTGCATGTGGGTTTAGCAAAAAAATGATTTAGAAAAAAAGCAACACCTCTGGAGTATTGCTGCACTGCAGTGAGGAAGAATGATCTGTTAATGAAGATATCTATAGGAACATTATAGATGTCCTAACTCACACTGCAAGCAAACTAATAATGAAAACTATAAGACAGTGAAAAGACAAGAAATACAAAGAACTGTTACGATAACTCACATTCATGAAGAAGAACCTCATATATATACATGCATATATATATACATACATACATATATACATACATACATATATATATATACATACATGGAAAGCAGACATACCCACACAAGATTGAGAAGGGGCAGAAAAACAGGAGGAGAAGCGAAATAAGGAAAATGAAAGGCAACATGAAAAAGAGGAGAAGGAGGCACAGGAGTGAGATATTTATGAATCTGCTAAGTTAAGGAAAATATAAAACAGACCACTAGATATTCAAGGAAATACAAATTGGTATTGAGTATTGTACATATGTAAGCAGAAGGATAAAGACTCATATTTCCATACCAACTCTTAGAAGAAATCATTGATGGCGTGTAGTGAGATGCCTGAGATAGCTCAGAGGAGAAGAGCAGATATAACTGTCGTTATTCACTCAGAGGTGGAGAGCAGATACAACTGTCGTTATTTTCTGTGGTTGGTTCCAAGCGCCCACCTCTATTTGCTGAAACTTCCTGTTACTTTGGGAATATCTGATGCTTCTGACATCCATGGTATTATGTGCATATATCTGGACACAGATATACATACATATTAAAAATAATATTAAAAAAATAAACGACAACATAGAACACAGAGACCTGTCATTTGCTTCCAGTAGCAAATAAAATGGATGTAACTAATATGTAAAACTGGTTTTACCACATGTACTAATGATGAAAGCTTAAAAGTCTCCCTCCTGTATACATATATTTAAAAATGCATACATAAAACAAAATCTCTCTCTATAAACTTCATAATAATCCAGTCATGCCAAAACCTTGATTTTTAAACACCGGTGCCCCTAAAATCTTCTTGTCTACAACAAAATCACAGCCCACAGTGTCCCGAGATGATCCGAGGCAAACCTTGAGGGAGTACCAAGGAGGGAACTGAGGATTATTTGCTAATTTCAGCACACTGTTGCAAGAAACCCATTCCAAGGTTAACATTCAGTGTTGAAAGTAACATAGACATTGATGCAGACAGTCTGAACTCATAAACTGAGGAAAGAAATTGTGAGTAGCACATGCCTCAGATCTATATAATCTAGTGCTACTTGTATGTTATAAATAATTCAAGTGAACTACTATTAGTACAAATAATAAAATCCACAAAATGAAATAATTTCAGTTTCATAAATCCCAAATCATGGATATGATAAAAAAAACATAAAAGTTCTAAAAAAGCATGGGAGAAAACCGGACTCTCTGAACGAGGCAGACAATGAGGGTTGCTGAGAAGCAAAAAACAATGGCACTGGGTTTTGATCCTACTGCATGTACTGGCTTTGTGGGAGCCTAGGCTGCTTGGGTGCTCACCTTCCTAGACCTGGATGGAGAGGGGAGGACCTTGGACTTCCCACAGGGCAGGGAACCCTGACTGCTATTCGGGCTGGAGGGGGAGGGGGAGGGGAGCGAGGGGAGAGGGAGGGGAACGGGGGAGGGGGCGGGAAATGGGAGACGGAGGTGGGAGGAGGCAGAAATTTTAATAAAAAAAAAAGTTCAAATGAACATGAACTCTACAAACTTTTTTAGTTGTAGGGTGATAATGTTCCATGAGAGGGAACTAGGTGATGTATACAATAACTCAAAAGTATGAGTATAAGTATTTTTAAAGAAATAAAGCATAAATACCTGTATGAATCCGAAGAAAAGTTATGCTCTCACACACACATACACACACGCGCGTGCACATGCACAGAGAAGCTGAATAAAATAGAAATTATTAAAGAGAAATTTAACAAAGAATTTGGACTGCCTCCTTGAAAATGATAAACTTTATTCACACAAATACTTCGAAAGAACTATTATAAATATGTTCAAGGAAGTCAGGAAGGAAATGAATATTTGCCAAGAGAAAAAAGGAAGTAGCTAAATAAAATAAGGTAGTTAATTTAGAACAATAAAAGAAATTCAATAGAAAGGTAGAATTATTAAAAAAAATAAAATGAAATGATGGGGGGGCTGGAGAGATGGCTCAGTGGTTAAGAGCACTGCCTGCTCTTCCAAAGGTCCTGAGTTCAATTCCCAGCAAACCACATGGTGGCTCACAACCATCTGTAATGAGGTCTGGTGTCCTCTTCTGGCCTGCAGACATACACACAGACAGAATATTGTATACATAATAAATAAATAAATAAATATTTTTAAAAAATGAAATGATGGTAGAAATGAAAAAGACTCAATAAGTCAAATGACAAATACCCTGAATGTCTCACCAATAGAAGAGAATGTAGAGAGGGGAACAATAGCACTTGAAGACAAGATCATAAAATAGGGTCATTCAATCAAGATTAATGCTAATTTTTTAAAAAAATGAATGAATGAGACATAAAAGAATGTTGGTAAACCACAGAAATACCAAACAAATTATGAACAAATAAGAAGAAATAAAAATTAATGTCAAAGGTATAAACTAATTCCAATAAAATATCAAAATAAATTTCATAGATCTTGAGCAAAATAAACCTAATTGGTAAAAGAGAAATGTAGAATACAATAAAGGCAGGATCAGAAAAGGACCTTTCATCTCATATTACACACAAAACACTAAAATGTGTAATGAGGAAAATACATTGAAAGATACAAGAAGGTCAAGTCACATTTAACAGCAAGCTAATGCTTAGTAGCTGATTATTCAATGTAGTTTTTCTTTTTTTTTTTTTTTGAGAGAAGATCTTGGAAAGATGTATTTCATGTTTGGAGAAATCAGAGCTGCCCCTGCAGACAACTGATTCTGACAAAACTGCCTGTCATAAAACACTGGCGAATAATACTTTCCAAGGGCAGAAGCAGGCTAAAACACTTTATGACTACTAAGTCAATGCTACAGAGCACACTGGAGAAAATTCTTTGGAATAAAGAGGGGATAACCATTTATAACATGTTATGAGGTTAAAAATGTCATAGTAGGACTTAAGCAAATAAGAACAAAGAAAACACCATAAAATCAACAATTGACAGAAATTAATAAATGCCTTTGAATATTACTTTAGATATTAAAGGCCTTAAATACTTTCTCCCAAGTCTACAAACTAGTGAACTGAATTAGAAAACATAGTTATCCTTCATCTGCCAAGTAACACACAATCATTAAAGACAGATATTGTCTTAGAGAAAAGGGATAGAGCAAAAGAATCCTTAACAAATGAAACCAGGAAACAAAAGTCTGACCATTCTGATAAGTGAAAAATTAAACTTCAAACTAAAACTGGATAGGAAAGAAAAACCTTCATGTTGATCAGGGAACAATCTGGAGAGAGGGCATTACAATATAGATATAAAACAGCAAACACAATTGCACTCAAATACAAAGAATAAATATTACTACAAACACAGTCACACATTGTGAGAATATGAGGCCATCTCTACATATGGAAGCTCATGTTTTGTATTATAAACCTGGTCAATTCCTTGTGGATAAGAAAGACATAAGTTTAATGGGGAAATAACTACTGATAGTTTTCTATAATAAATATGTTGTACCTTTTAACTAAATAGATGTATTCCTCGAGCTAGCACTGCCAACATTTTGACTAAAGACGTAGAGAAGCGTTTTATTCAATAGGTGGTACTTTCTGCTGAGACTCAAAATTTAATGAAGTATTTGACTGAGCCCATGAATGCTCAGTCTTACATCAAGCATTTATATCAACCACTCTGAACGCTCACGCAAAACTGTGGGGAAAGAATTAAAAAGATGGTAAAAGTCCGTAGAAATGGTGGCGTGTTTGGAATACCATGTTTTGGGTAATATGCCATTGCACTCTTGATCTCACAGTATTTATATCTTTCACCACAAGACCTGTATAACATTCGATTATCAGCATGTGATCATGGAGGATGGGATCTCATGAGATTCCCTCGCTCTCTGAGAGTTTATAAGGAGCTGATGGTTGCTGTGGGAGGGAGAGACATTGTCTTTAGTGGTGTGCCATGGTTAAGTTGCTCATGCTCCTAGAAATATTCTTTTGCTCACACTGCTTTCAACAACCCTACTTACACTCATAGAGTGGATCACACACATAAACAAACACACAAAGACATGTTACTAAAGATGGATCATTTATAGGATGAGGGAATCATGAGAAGTTCAGGGAAATTTCTGTAGTCTATGGCTGCTATAGCATTAGCTTTAGGATACTGAAGCTGGGAGGCAAGAATTCTACCATTGAACTACCACGCCACGATCCACTAATGGAGGGTAAATATAATCAAACACAGTGCATATATGCTGGAAAATATTATAATGAAACCTATTGTGTATAATTGATGTGTGTACATAAATTATTTTTAAACCAAAAAATAGTAAAAGAAATGCATACATATCTTTACCATAAAACATATAAAAGAAACTTGATAACATCATTTGATTGTAACATAGTTCTAAGCTAGAAAAAAAACAGTACAATAACTGTATGTCTCTCATTGGCCTGTCATTGTTTACATGCTGAATTTAAGTAGAGAAGAATGTCAAAGTTCCAGTGAATGTGACAGTTTTCTCTAAAACATATATCATTCATTCATAATCAGTATTTCTCAAATACCATCCCTTCTAAGACAACCTGGAAAAAGTTTCTGTGCACATTCCCCATGGAATAATAAACTAGTTAATTTAGCATTTATAGTATCTTAAAATTTCATGACGTCTTATTGTTCTATTTTTTTCCTCTTCTTTTTCCTGTTCTTCTTCTCTTCTATCCTCATCATCTTCTTCCTGTTCTTCCTCCTCCTCTTCCTCCTCCTCCTCTTCTTTTTCATAGTGTTCAATCACACCTGTAATTCTATCTATAGCTTCCCCAAGTTCTACATATGTATAAAAAAAACCTTCCTAGAATCATTTCTACAGCTAAACTTACAAGAGAGTGAATAGAATACAAACTACTAAATATGCAGTTTTAATAAGATTGTATTTGAATTATCTTTGCACCTGATTTGTTGTGTATTGAAGTGTTCCTACATATGACGGACCGAAAGCACAGTAGTGCTAAATTTGTATGATGTCATTACTATCTTCCCTTCCTGTACAATAATAGTTACTTTTTTGTGTCCACTTTTCCTTTTGCTTTGACTGCATCCTTTAATTTAAAGCAATGTAGCAAGGTTTCATTCATCTTACTTTATAAAGGAATGTGTTGAAATTCTCTGTGGCATTGATATAATCATCAAACAATTCAGAGGAGACTCCCATGTTTCTTAATAAGTGACTGATAAATGGAGACACAGAAAAAAAAGCAGTTCAGTGGGGAAAATATATAAAATCTTCTATGTTGGGATACATAGCTCAATCTAAAGAATGTCTCTACTCATTTCATATCACCTTAGTATAATTCCAATTGTTGTTGATTTTCAATAACTTTGTCCTTATACAGTCAACTAGCATATTGACTGTATAGCATATTATTAACTGGCATAAAAAGAATATTTGGCTGGTTTCTATCACTAGAGGTCATTGTGATACTGAGCTAGAAAAAAAAATGTGAGGAGTACAATTGGAGTGGGTCAAAGAAGAAGGTTTATGTTATTTACTTCGGCACAGAAGCCACATCTATCTATACCAGAAAGTCAAGGGTTCCGGAGCTGTCAACAGAGAGGTGATATCCACCAGAGCCTGGAGCAATGGTGAGTGATGAACTGTATTCCCCAAGGACACTTGACATTTTAAAACCGTGGTGCAAGGCACATTTTCTATCCTCCAAATCGATAGACCCTCTTAGTTAGTGTGTTTGTCTGTTTGTTTGTTTTGCTGTTGACATTTGTGCTTTAGCAATCTAAAAATTGCCTATTCCTCACCCCAAGTAAAACAGACTTTTCACATTTTTGGAAATTCAACCCAGGGAGCACAACACTGGCTCCATTTCATGCTCGGCTCAGCTTTAAGACTGTTTTTTCCCGCTCTGAGAAATCCAGCACTACCTTTCCAGGCTGTTTCCTGGAAGAACCCATTTTATCTCATAAAACTCCACTGAGACTTTAAGATTGAATCTATGAAAGGCTGTTTTTATTTTTAATCACTATTTTTGAACACCACTATTTCATTCCTTAACCACTATTACATACTACTTTTTAAGAAAGATTTGGGTAGCATTTTTATTTATTTTATACTTTTAACAATGCTAAAACTTAGAATCATAAAGATTAGGCAGATGGAGATATTGGCTATCAGATTTCTACTATTGTGTAAAGATAATTTTATAAAATTAATTTTATTTTACTTCAATCTCTCATCTGTTGTAGTAAATTGAGAAATCACTGGTTTAAAAGTATTAGGTACTAAAATAACCAAAACAGAAATCATATCTTCACCAATTATTATCATGCCTGAATGAGGTCACTGAATAAAAATTAGCTTAAGTATTCCAAGATTTACTTATAGCTTTTCTCTACTCTTTAAAATCTACCAAACTTCCAAAATGGGTCAAATTTCAGAGAACACCATACTCTGTGGTGTCCATGCCCAGATGATAAAAATTCAACAAATCCTTTCAGGTAAGCAACAGGCAACGGGGCAGTAGTGGGGGGAGGGGGGCTGAGATTGTCAGAGAGATAAGACCAGACAGAATACTGCCATGGCACAGTGGTTTTCACATATGACAGGAAGTTGGACCTATAAAATCTTAACAATATGATCACCTAAACAACTGACCAATTACAACACTAGTTGACATGACAAAACAATTGGAATAAAAATCAGAAGGCATAACTTCTAGATGAGTTAAGGCAATTAATGAGTGTTAACAGAAGAAGAATCATTCTTCCCTAGGACAAGCCCCTTGAGATGTTATCCAATCAAGGGTCATCACTAAACACATGTATATATGAGCAATACTAAATTGGTTCATATATATACATATATGTACATACTTTCATACATAACTTACATATTTATATACTATATAATAGTAATAAAATATACATATATAAATTAGTATTATAGAAACTGGTAAGTTGCTCATGTTCCTGTAACTATTCTTCTGCTCACATTGCTTTTAACAGCCATACTTACACTCACTCTGTGGATCACAAGTACACACATGCATGCACACACAAAGACATGTAACTAGACTAGCAGGAGGAAAAAGATCAGAAGAACTGCCAGGAAATTTCAGTTGTCTAAGGCTATGGTAGCATTAACTTTAGCCTACTGAATCTTGAAATCATGAATCTCTAATGGAGGATAAAATAATCAAAACACATTACTTATATGTTTGAAAATGCCATAATAAACATATCTGAAAGTAACATGATTCCATAAGTTATTTTTAAAAGTAAAAAAAGGTAAATGACATGCATATATATTTTCACCATAAAGCATTTATAAAAACCTTGATAGCATAATTTGATTGTAACATAACTGTAGACTGGAAAAAATCAATAGTGTGTGTGTGTGTGTGTGTGAAGAGACAGAGAGGTTGAGAGGAGTAGGGCATAGAAGATGGGATGGGAGGAGTTAGATAGGGAGAAGGTGAGAGAGAAATTGTGTGAACACAATTACTCATGCATGAAATTCTAGAAAGACTTTATAACATCTATCCAGTTTCTACATCTTTTCTATGATGAAGAAGTCATGAGTTCTGCTTTATACCCAACAGACATCAGGAGACATTTGTCTATAAAGGAAGTAATCTCCAACTACAAAATCACCATGGTGATGAAGATAATTGCTAGGCTGTGGATGAAACCAAGATTTGTCAACTCCCTGGTTTGCTATCCTCTGACAGAACCATGTAGAACTATTTAGGTGGTTTTTTTTTTTTTCTCTTCACTTGTTTTGCGTTTGAAACAGTTGTAAGCAAACAAATGCACTGAAACAAAAATACCATTTTGATAAAAAGGGCATGCTTTCCTACGAAGAATGAAGACTTGCTAGATAGATTTTGTCTTTTCTTTTTGTTAGGTTCCAGTTAGGATGTTACACAGTAGACCCAAGTTTTCTTGAGTTCTGGTTCTCTCTGCTTAAGTTATAATCTCAGTTCCTCTTCCATTTCCACTTATCCTATTTAGCAAGATCAGTTACAAAATAGTTATACAAACAATGCCTTCTAATGAATTCTAACGAACACAATCCTCTGGATTTTGGGAAACAGTCCTCAGTTGCCCTTTGAGAGTCCTGATTCCTTGGTGCATGTAGAGAGGTCTGAATAGTGAAAGCTGTTAGGCTTGTGGCTCCATGTGGGCAGTGATGCAAGAGAAACTGTTTTCCTCACACCCAAAAAGCTTTATATATGCTCCTTATGAGCAAAATAAAGTAATAAAAATTATTAATAAGCCTATTATCAATCAAATAATTCGGGAGAGACAAATTAGAATGTAAGGTTTGGAACCAAGCTCTCCTCAGAAACAGTATAGTAAGTAATCTAGAATTTCATTATTGACTAGCTGCTTCCCCTTCAAGGATCAGGGCACCCCTAGATACAACATATTGGTAGCTTCCCCATACAAAAATGCATGATAAATAATATGCTTTCCTCAGGGGACATTGCCTTTCACACTATTTGGAAATCAATAAAGGGACAGAGTCAGCAGCAACCATTTAACATAAAACAAAAGACTTTGAAGATATTCTGCTCTAGTATAGAGCAAATAATAGTTTAAAATTATTTCTTTCACTTGATTAGCAAACTTTTCAGTACAGGAATTAAATCTATTCTATTAACTGTTCTCCCTCCTACATGACCACACTTCCTCTCATGCTTCTGGTACTACAATGGAGACAGGTGTCAAAATCTCATATTGAACATATATATATATATGTTCCAAAATATTTAGATTACATAAACAGCTTCTCAAACCCTCAGATTAATTACCTTCTAAAAGCAAAATAGAAATAGTTTTTGTTTTAGCAATGTACTGTACTCCATTTCTCTTTTGCAGGCAGATAACCAAATTCTCTGCAGTCTGCATATATGCCCGACATGCATTAAGGTGTCTCCCTGGTTGTGTTTTTGTTTCCCCATCCTTTTTCTCCTCAGTATAAGTATATGGGAAGTTCCCTCGATATTTGGGAAATCAGGTGCAGGTTTCCAGTGCCACCAATCTCATATATATTAGCATTTCATACCTCTTAGACATTTGTTCATATTTTCCTAAATTCTTATATACTTGAGATACTAACTGGATTATTTGACTGATGTTCATCCAAATGGCCATAAAATTAACCTTTACTCAACCCTTCTTTTCATTCTATTTCAGTACCTGACCCCAGACAGTGATACTTCCTATAACTTTTCTGGCTAAAATCACATTTTACATTTTATCTGGTCTTTGCCCAGAGGAAAGGTCAATATATTTACCAGATGGAACACTGATTTATTGTTAAGACTTTGTTGTTTATGAGGTCCCAAAGTTTCACATAGTGGAGATTCGGGCTACAGTGCACCAAGATTAAAGGATTGCAGTTAAACCTTGTCAATCCCTTTCTCCGGTATCAACACAGAATCCCTCTTACCTTCCCTGCTCTGGTTCAGCTCCCACTGGCAGTACAGTTTATCTTTTGATTCCACCTGTGTTTCTGCATAAGATGTACCTTCACACCTAAAGTGCTCAATAAACTAGGAGTAATGGGCAGTTCCACTCTTACAAAAATTTGTTTCACCCATTCCTCTGCACAACTTTATAGGTGTTTATTAAATTGTGAACCTAACATAGAATTGGCAGAGAGATTCTTCTTTTTTCCCTAATCTTAAATGAAGTCACATCATTCATCTTTTTCAAGGAGAAATGTAGAAATCAGTAGGGACAGAAGTGAAGCGAGGCATTTGGATCTAGGTAAAGCAGGCAGTGGGTCCATCCAGGTCATTTGCCTAGGCCAAAACAAAATCATCTGGATTGTGATACAATTGCATTAGGGAAGAAATGAATTATTGAAGCCATTTTTATTTCTGGTGAGTAGTCTCTTCATTTCGGTTTTCATAATCACAGGCTGCTCAATAGACTGTGCCATGAGCCACATGTTCAGTATTATATTTGTTCCATCATAGCCCTGGAAACCTTTACTGGATTTCTGGGGGGAAAGAAGAGTATATATAATTCACCAAAATAGTAGAATAAGCATGACATTTATTTTTAAATAAAGCTCATTTTGTACAAAAGCAAACACAATCAAAATGATACACTGCTTTAAATTCTACTAATTAGGATATAAAAGGAAACATCTTGTTTTCAGTTGAACTTGTTACCCAGTTCCAAACTCCCGAAATGTTAATTTGTGGTACACACAGAAAGCCTTAACATGCAGTAGCCCCTGGGATGATGCCTCTACATCTGAAAAACCAAAGTAAATGTTATTTACTTAATCTTTGCTTAAACTAGAAAAATCACTAAGTTTGGGTGTTCAAATCTTTTCAGAATATAAACTTAAATTTGCTGTTACTCATCTAAGAATGACATCTGTTAGGTGGATTTAACTAAAGTTCCATATTCACAGGAAATAGAATTAAGGATTGCTGTTCAGTTTTCTACAGTAAACTAAAGGGTTTCCTTTCACTGCTCCAAGTCTTGAGAGTAATTATGTCTTGAGTAAGTGCTCATTGGGTTCAGGAATGGGTTGTTCTGGAGAGACCTTCTGACAATCTGATTGTCTATGGGAGTCGCAATATGAAGAATATGAAAAAAAGATTTATCCTATCCACATCAAAATCATATGTTTTTCTTTCCTTGTGATTAAAAATAATAATTAAGCTCATTTATTTTGCATAGGACATGATTGCATTAATGAGCTTCATTAGTTCTAGAAACTGAGATACATGTCTTAGCCAGAGATGACTCAGACCCAAACCTGAAGTTCCAAAGGTTCAAAGAATAGTATCTTTTAATCAGTTTTAATTTGTTTCTTTGTCTCGCTTCTTTCAAATTTGAGCAATTACTCTTTACCAAGGAACTGGAAGGACAATAAATTAGACGTACACATTTATGTATACAATTCACATACATAATACACACATATATTTGTCTGTATGTGCGTATGTGTACAGGCATGTATGGAATAAACACACATATGTATTCACATATGTACGTATGCATGTACACAAATAAGTTTTTTTTTAAATTCATTGTGATAATGATTTAGTTTGTCACTGTGTATTTTACAAGCATGGATGAAATTATCCAAAGAAATAAATATTTCCAGAAGACAGGCAATCAGTAATTTGAGTGCATTCATATTCCATTGCATTTCTCACTTTAGGATGAACAGGAGATGATATCTAAGGAAATGCAAAGAATTGAAGTAGAAAAATATGGAGGAAGCTAATGTGAAAATAGGCCTTCAACCTTTTATTGTCTGCCTCATGGAGAAAAAAATCACCTGGAGTTGATGAGTTCTATTGACTCTGCATTACATGTTGATTTTATTATTCCTGGTACAAATTAGTCAAGTACTTATCATGTTAAAGAGAATACACATGCAAAGGATAAACGGAGAGAAGATACATGATACTAGTCTCTTATCTGAAACAAAAATGGCTCTCTCTGTGAAACTATAGACAAACAACTTATTTTGCCGGAAGCCACAGTGAGAAATGCAATGTATCTGTCCTTTAATTAGGCAATAGAAATCCATGAAGCTGCATTCACTTGGTTTTCAACTGTTTATTTTGCCTCAGTAAAATCCATGGACTTGGAAGGAGAACTCAGCCATAATTAAAAGTGTTATTGAGCTAAATACAATTAACAATGCTTACCTCATTATATAATGCAGTTGGCACCAGAAGTAGAGTTCAAACTAGCTTCCTTTTTTTCATTCTTGTCATCAGACATATTTATGAAAATCTCTGATGTGATTTAGCAATGGCCAGTATCAAAATCATTCATGGAAAATGGATGACTTTTGGACCATGACAATCAATTCCTAGGTGGCTTGACAGTGGTTACTAACTTTGGAGGCAATTGAATTTGCTTTCAACTTCATCTCCTACTTCCATGAAGGGAACACCCACAGAAGCAGTTTACCTGAGATAATGGGAGCTCACTAACTTTATCTGGACAGGAAAGGAACAAGCAGAGGTCCAAACTAGACCCTCTGAATGTAGGTGACAGTTGTATGGCTAGGGCAGACTGTGGGGCCACTGGCAGTGGCATCAGGATTTATCCCTACTGATTGTATGGGCTTTTTGGGAACCTATTTTCTTTGGATGGGTCCTTACTCAGCCTAGATATAGTAGGGAGGGTCTTGGAAATTCCCCAAAGCAATATGCCTTACCCTCTATGAGGAATAGATAGGAGGTGGGGAGAGAGGGTAAGTAAAAGATATGGGAGGAGGGGAAGGAGTGGGAACAGATATTGGTATGTAAAATGAAAAAAATGATAGTTTGTTTTCTTTTTCAAAAAAATAAAAGAAAAAGAAAAAAATTATCCTGCTTTCCTCCTGGAAAACCTTCCACTATTTCTTTAAAATTCATGGCATATTTGTAGAACTGTCGTTACCTCTCTTTCTCTCTCTCTCTCT
>NW_004949107.1:1877735-1883361 GCF_000317375.1 Microtus ochrogaster
ACTAGTATCTGGGGAAACCTGTCATTCCCACTCTCAGCATTCTGAGTTGCTTGTAGGTCCTTGTGTGTGGTTGACACCTTATGGGCTTTTTCCTATTTCCTTGTTAGGTTTACATATGTTCATGATATTTTAATTTTTCAGATATCCATTTCAAATGTCTTGTACGTCTTTAAATTGTCAAGATATACTATAGTCACTTTTCCTTCCCCGGGGCATTTGTTTTCCTGAGTGTGTATTGTTTCTATTCTTGACTTCTGTTTCTAATAGCTTCCTATTGAATGGACTTCCCAGTGGGTCTCACATACTGAACTGCATTACTCTTGATTGAATTGCATTATGTTGTCTCATGTTGAAATTGGGTCACTAATCATGGAAGATGTTTGATAGTCTCTCTCAGCATCAGTGACAGTCATACTTATTTACAATGTTAGGCATGTAGTATGTACATACAATATAAATAAATGACCACACATGCACACTCATTAACTTAGCATTTGTTCTCATTAAAGAGAAAATATTATATGTCTGAAACTTCCCTAGTGACCAGATAAACAGAAACAGGCAAGACAGACCAGAATCTCTGCGGATGTGGTATTTATATAAAATGTATATTAATTCAAAAGTAATAAATGTATATGTGAATGTATATTTACTACGCAGATGATTATCCTAATTTGAATCTACAAGTCTCTCTGTGTCTTTTAGAAATGTCAACTAGTGTTGGGGATTTTATGAAGAATTAATTACATGCTCTCTGTGTTTCATGAGTAGAGGCTGGCACTTACAGATGCCTAACCTAGTTTAGGTTTCTGCAAATCAAACATGGTTTATATTTTGTAATTTCTGATAACCTGATATAAATATCTATAGATTTTAGCATATAAAATGTAGAGTTTGGATAGCCAATCGAGTTTTCTAGAAGTTACCAAACTGTTTTAATGTAAGGGAATATTATTAACAAGGATGGAACAATCATGCATCCATGACTTTAATTTATTCATGCTCAGTAAATCACATTCTTGAAAATGTTAGACCAGAAATAAAAACGAATTCTTTCCTGGTGGTTTGCCAAGACCTCCAAAGATTTATTTGTTTTCATTGACCTTACAATGTGTTTATTATTCCACTGTTTTTGGAAAGCTGCTATATAACTCTTATACTAATCCTTCTATCTGGAGAAGACAAACACATTTGCAAACAAACAAATAAGGTATGAACAAGGACACTGAGCTTATATTTTGAAGTGTATGTATATGCTTATGGGCATATTTGTGGGAGCACTGAGTTTTATGGTCTTCATTAACAAGCATAACAAAGACACTTTTGTTAAATAAAAAAATTATCTAAATAGAAAACACTTACTGAGTGATGAAAATAGAACACTAAAAAGGAGGAAGAAAATACAACATGTAATTCTGACAGAAGAGTAGCTAGGGAAGAGCACACATGAAAATCTCAGACACAGCACATTAGGGGAGGAATCTGTTAAGGGCTAGTAATCAAAAGGCCCTGAAATGTGCTAAATTTTTCAAGTTGTCTTTATACATAATCAAAATCCACCAGAAGCTTCTTAGAAAAGTATGATAAGTCTATTGGTTACAGTTCACTCTTAATTTGCAAAATTTAAATTAACAAAAGTTAATGTGGGGAAAACACTTGTTAGGTCAGCCTGAATATGAATATGCATGCATGCATAATTCACACACATACATATATAAATACACAAGCTTGCATATGAGAATATATATATCTTCGCTGAAGGGAAACTGGAAAATTCTATCTTCCCAAAGATATGTATAGGGATTCTATCCCAGAATCTTGGATAAGATGGAAATCAGTACAGACAAACCATTGCTTGAAGAAATGGAACAAGAAGTGTTTTTAGCACATGGAGGACTGTAATGTGTTTCAGCTCTGCTTTGGGACTCCAAAATCCTCCTTATCCATTAAAATGTAAAGAGTCGTGATTCTTTACTGTCATGCAAATGATGCGTGTGAAAGATAACTACCTTCAAACAGTGTGGATCACTGTGGAATGCACCTTCATCTTCTGCTTCTCCATAAATCATTTGGCTCATGAAACCTCTTCTTTTCTTATTACTGTAAAGGGTGTTTTTTTTTTCCCCTCTGACTCTAAGGATCAAACACACAATGTCATGCTTGTCAGGAATTATTCTTCTGTCAAGCATCAACTTGAGTGTTGAGGCTGGACTTTCAGGTATGATTAAAGCTGGGTATCCCTAAAGTCAGATGGAAACCGAGGTACATCAGAAGGAAAAGTATCTTCTCACCATGGGATCCAAGTGAAACCCCTTCCCTCCAGTCAGGCTGGTTTGACATTTTACACTAAATCTCTACCTGTGATATCTCTACAGCAACTTCACTTACCTTACTGAGAAAAAGAAAAAGAAAAAGAAAAGGTTTTTTACAACCTTCTGATATGATGGTGAGATCCATCAAAAATACAATACATGACTAATATTAACACAATTAATTGTGACTGTTCATGAGGGTCTGTTATACTTTTTTTTTTTTTTTTTGGTTTTTTGAGACAGGGTTTCTCTGTGGTTTTGGAGCCTGTCCTGGAACTAGCTCTTGTAGACCAGGCTGGTCTCGAACTCACAAAGATCCGCCTGCCTCTGCCTCCCGAGTGCTGGGATTAAAGGCATGCACCACCACCCACTCTTAGAGCAGCCTACAGATTACAGGTGTTTCATACCTTCTTTGCTCTTACTTCCTGCTTACTGATCCTTATACTTAGGCTTATAATAAATATTGTAATAAACCCTCCAATTCTGCTTTATAAACTGGAGAGAACAAAATTCATACATGAAGGACATAAATTCCACTGGCATGAGTTGAGATCCCTATGACTTTACAAGAACTCCTCAGGTTGATGAGGATGGCAATGTGGAGTTGTCTCTATTCCTTAATGGCTGACAATTCTGATCTTGTCATAGATCCTCATCCTTTCCAAAACTGTAGGGTTCCTGCGGTATTGCCTACTTTTTGTTGTTGGGATGAAACATTGTGACCATAAGTGACTTAAAGACTAGAAAATTTAGTTTGACTTATGCTTTCAGATAATCTGCAATGTCCTGGAGGCTTAACTGCAGGTGTTTAGTAAATGGAGCTGAGTGATCACATCTTTAACTACAAACACAACAACGACCAAGCAATGGAGACAGTGAAGCAATAAACATTCAAAGCCCTTTCCCCAGGGACATACTTGCTCCATTATGACATGATATCCTGAAAGTTCCACTACCTCTTAAACCAGTGGTTCTTAAAATGGGTCACTACCCCTTGGGGTTAATGATTCATTTATAGTAGTTGAACATCAGATATCCTAAATATCACATATTTATATTATGATTCGTAACAGTTATGAAATTGCAACAAAATAATTTTATGGCTTGGGTCAGTATAACATGAGGAATTGTATGAAAGGGTTACAGCATTAGGGAGGTTAAGAAGCACTGTCAGTGCCAACAAGTGAAGGCCAAATGTTTAAATATGTAAGCTGCCTGGGGGGGGGGCATTTGTGTTCCAATCACATGCCCTGGTCATCTCAACTTCTAACAAAGCTTAGTGAATTCATTATATATTTTGCTCTGAGGTATATATTCAAGATAACCTTTATATTACATTACTTTTTGTTAAAATAATAGGGAGTTATGACCACATATTTTCAAACATTTACTTTTTCATATGTATCTTTAACTTAATTATGAGGATTATAACTATGTTGTTTATGTTTATATCAGGTTTAAGGAGGCTGGATTCATTTTGGAAAAGTGACTCTTGATAGAGAAAATTATCCCACATGATTGACCTGTGAAACTATGTGGGGCATTTTCTGGCTTTATAATTGTCATAGAATTAGAATAGATCACTGTGGGTAGGTGATCCTGAGTTTTGTAATAAATCAGACTGAGCAGGTCATGGAAAGCAGTACAGTATGCACCAATCCTCCATACAATCTGCTTTTATTTTTCTCTTCAGGTTCCTCTCATGTTGGTGTACTTGCCCTGACTTCACTCAGTTGTGGGCATTTACCTGGAAGTTTAAGATGGAATAAACTCCGTATCATAGATATATAATAAACCGTTTAATATGAGAATAGGAAGTGACTTTGGGGTTGTTTCGAAAGCCTAGCTATCTATAGTTCACTAACACTGGTGATCTTTGAAGTAATTATCTTGTTCAGTCTTGGGATAACAGAACTGATGAAAGAGCATGAACATATGGTCATTAAATGGTACCACTGGAGAAAGATCTTATGCTTATGTGGTTGCAAATGTCCTCCGAGGGAAGATATTCAGAGATGGGCAAATCTGGTTCATCTCTTGGCACATCACACAGAGGATGCATCTGGTACATTTTCTACAGCGCTAAGCAGGCTAATAGGATTTGCTTTCTAATAAAACCCTATGCATCCTGGCAAAAAAAAATTACAGGACACTGAGATTTTTCCATGAGGATAAAAAATATTATTTAAACTACTTTGATCATTGCTGGATGTGGTCTAGCAAATTTTAAGTGCTGTGAACTTCTAAAACAAGTTTTTGTTATGATAGACCTTCAAGATACACTTTATTTTGTAAACAAAATTTTAATTAGAGCTAAGCAGAATTCTAAAACATAAATGCTGAGATATAAGATGATGGCCTCTACTTACCTTGAAATCTCAAACATACAATGCTTATTTTCATTCCTGACAGAGAAAAAATATATACTGCAACTTTTCCATTTATCTTTACTGCTGTGACTCCAGCAAAGTGATTAAATTGAAAAGTCTCTATGCAAAAGTTCACACTTTAACTAGTATTGAATTGCTGCCTTTAATTAATAACCAAAGACCATGACAGGTGATTCTCTGTTTGATATGGGAAAATGTCTTGTTTTATATATGAATTTCTGAAGATGATGAACAATGTAAAACAGTCAAGGTTCTTAGTCATGTTTGGTATTGCAGTTTCTCTAATGTACATTTATATTATGCCCACATCCTATCAGTTTATCTTCAGACAAATACATACTGACAGAAATTGCTAAGGCCACAGCAACTAAACAGTATTTTCTACAGAAAAAGAAGTTCATGGTTGTCTTTGATTTTTTTTTGTAGTACAATCATTGTTCTGCAAACATGCAGAAAGATAGAGGGTGTATGAGAAAGGTGCAGTGTTATCGACCTGCATATTCTAAATTATAAAAAATATTTTGTTTCATAGAAAGAAATCACAGAAACACTGCTAACAGGTTTTGTTTTTTTTTTTTTTTTCTGCGAGTTAATTTTCAGTCTAAGCGACTGGCTCAAGAGCATTGCAAGACTTACTGGCCTTGATATAGGGAATATTCTATAAGCCACAGAGATGACCGTGTGGAGCAAAGCACCAACAGAATAAATATCAGAGAAAGGACCTGAGACAGTGGTCAGTGTAAGCTTTAGAAAAATGTCTCTCCTGGTGCCAGCTAGTACCTTGAGCAACTGAGGAGAGGGAACCTGAAATGACCCTATCCTATAGCCATATTGATGAATATCTTGCATATCACCTTAGAACCTTCATCTGGCGATGGATCGAGATAGAGACAGAGACCCAAATTGGAGCACCGGACTGAGCTC
>NW_004949107.1:1883851-1887737 GCF_000317375.1 Microtus ochrogaster
AAAGAAAATGGACTGCCTTTTCTCTGCCTCCTCTGTATAATCTACAAGGTAAAGAACTAATGAAAGCCAACTCTTTAAGATGTTAACACAACGTAGTTTGAGTTTAATGGCTATGTGAATAAAACACAACATAAAGAATCACTTTCTGATTTTATATAGTGATAGGCAGAACTAGCCAGTGTTTAAATTTATACTGCATATTTTCAGCTAAATTCCAGGGCATTTTGTTTGGGCTCATGGAAATACCCTTTCTGAAGAAAGAATTTCTTTATCCCGTCAGATTAAAGGGGTTTGGAATAGCATCACTTATCCCCGAAAAACTGTAAGAACTTCATTTCGAAGAGGAAGTTTGAAATCTGCTTATGTTACTCCACTGCTATTGGAATATTGAGCTGGAATTTGTTTTGGACATTTGAACAGGTCTGTGTCCATGAGACTATTTAACAACAACACAAACAAAATTGGTCCGTTGATACAA
Source organism: Microtus ochrogaster (assembly GCF_000317375.1). NCBI lineage: Eukaryota > Metazoa > Chordata > Mammalia > Rodentia > Cricetidae > Microtus > Microtus ochrogaster. The sequence continues at coordinate 1,884,330 of NW_004949107.1, forward strand.
ACACTAAGTAATAATGTATTTTTAAAATAATTAGAAAAACTTCAATATATTTGCCCTATTGTCAAGCTTTAAATACACTTTATCAACAGACAAAAATAATTGACTAAGAATTAAATGACTGACAAATTGAATACCTTCACAATTTAATCAAGAGAGTATGTACATCAGAAACTTAAAAACAAACAAAACACCAGAACAAACCAACAAACAAAAATACTTGAAGAACATCCTGTTAGCAGGTATAATTTATGGACACAGGAGTTTATGTTACAAATTTTAGTATTCCACTAGATACTATTAAGAGAAAATATTTTATCTAAGGTATTGGAAATAAATATCTTAACCATTCAAGTAATCTCATTGCAATAGTAGTGAAAAGTGACACACTCAGTCTCACAATTACATACACCGTCCCCCCCCCACATAAACGCACAGAGAGAGACAGAGAGAGAGACAGAGAAAGGAGGAGGACTAACCTGTGACTCCTTTTACTTCATGAACCCACATGAAGCAAATTTACTGGCTAGTCAAGATTGATTGCAATTTCTCATTTAAAATACAGTCTTTCATGTAGGGAGGGATTATGTTGACAATGTATCCTGGCCTTTTTAATGGGTAGATTTTTTACTATAAATTTAAATATAATTATAATGCTTCAGACATTTAGTGATTTACACTACAGCTGTGTTGCCAGTCTAAATTTAAATTCCTACTACATTATATGTTGTTTGCATAGATATCAGTCTCTTTAATTACATGGCACATCCATATGCAGCTCTGTTGTCAATGAATCTAAGCCTCTTTGCCTAAATTAGCAAATGGGATATTAAAATATTGTTACCTATCTTGTTGCAACCTCATCAGGACCCTAATGCAGAATTGAATAGAATCACTGAGTTCTGTTCTAAAGAGGGAGAGTCATCAGAGCCTCACTAAATGCTAGAATCTAAAAACAGAAACAACTAATGTAACTATCCCAGTGGGTATAATAAAAATCTAGAAATATTTCTAATGAATAGTGATGGAGATTTAGTTCCATTGAAGAGTGATTGTCAACAGTTTGATCTTCAATATTATATTTGTACACATACAAATATTTGTGAAAAAACAAAATGTCCAAAACAACAAAGGACTAATGTTGCATTGTCTGCCATACTACATAAAAGAAATCATTAAATCAAAGGGAAGAAAAGTTTGAGATTTGTCAGGCAAGAACATTAAATCTTTGTTTTAATTATATTACTGCTGTTCAAAAGCTCAACAAATGTTGAACTGAATATAGATGAGCTCAAAGAAAGATATAAAAATACCACATTTGATATGAAAATATTGTGAGTGAGGTAAATGCCAGTTTACATGTCAAAAGTTAATATTGGCAATCAAACATGAAATAAAGAGAATAGGGTCTAAAGGAACTGAAAGGATGTCCAACAACGTATGAGGTAACATCAAAATTCTTAGTGTGAGAGTAATTTAAATCACTGGCATAGGAATGTGGGAATGAATTTATTTGTGAAAGTGTAAGGTCTGCACATGGTATCAAATAAAACACTGATGAAAAGAACTCACAGAAACAAAATAGAAGCATCCCAAGTCTTTAGACTGGAAAAATTACATTTGAAAATGTTAGAATAAACAATACAACTCACTTCAAATTCTAGCTGGATTTCCGCAGGAAAAAATAATATTTAAAAAATCATATAAAACAATAGCAGATCCTAAAGAGATATAATATTCTTTAATTCCGTTACATTTGAGATGAGCAGGTAAGATTTGGAAGGTTATTTGTCTTTGAGATTTTTGGATCATGGTTGTCTCTAATCATGATCTAATTATTCCTCCATAGATCCTACTTTAGACATTATAGTATCTAGCATTATGATCATGATTGTATTGTATTTTCTCCTTGACAATTTCAAAATCTATTGTTTTGTTGCTCAGGCCATTTTTCTATTTTTAAATTTTAATTTAAATATAATTTTATCATTCCCCTCCTTCCTTTTTCTTCCTCCAACCCCTCCCATGTCCCTCCTTCTTTCCTTCGAATTTCATAGTCTATTTTCTTTAATTATGATTGTCACACACACATCAATATATAAGTACAACCTGCTGAGTTCATTTAATGTTGTTTGTATATTCACGATTGCAGGACTGATCACTTGCTATTGTATTACCAATTAGGGGCATATCCCCAGAAAGACTAATACTCCCTCTTTCTTCATTTCTTGTTTTCCTGTAGTTCTTTGTCTAGGGATTGGATCTCATCAGAGATAACCTTCTACTTCAATATAACCATTGGTGTTGTCATCATGGTTTACATTCCTTAGACAGACATTTTGTTGGGTATCATGGGTGTAGCAACCCTGTCCTTTCAAGAAGGTAGAATCTCCCAGTAGACTTCCTGGTCTTTGGGTCTGACAACAATTCTACCCTCTCTTCTGCAATGTTTCTGAACCTTAAGAGTTGTGTTGTACAATTATTCACTTAGGTTTAAAATATCAGGATCATTTGTCTTTGCATTTTGGCCAGGTGTGATTTGCTATGATAGTTTCTTTGTCCTACAAATAAAGATTCTTTCTGAGTGCTAAACTTCTCTGTGGGTATGAGAACAGGGTGTAGTTAGCAATTGTGCTACTCTAGTTAAATGCTAGAAGTAAATTGTTTTCTAGGATCCATGACCTTAGCCAACTATTCAAACACTTTTCAAATTCCACATCTCTTATATAAATTTTGTTACAGTATGTAGGGATATTTCATTTGTATTTTAATAAATAAAGCTTGTCTGAAGTTCAGCAAGTAAAACAGTCATGCTGATCAGCCTTACAGACCAGGAAGTGGTGATTCAAATCTTTAATCACAGTGGACACACTAGTTTGATTTAGAAACTGTGTGCTAGTGGTGCACACCTTTAATCACACCACTAGAGAGGAATATTAAAATGAGAGTATACAGTTATCACACCTAGTCTCATTCTGAGTTTCTTGGAGACAGGGTCACCATTTCAGACTGAGGTAGAGGTAAGTGTTATGGGCTGCATGATTTGCTTCTCAAACCTTCAGGCTGAACCCCAATATTGGTCTCTGGGTTTCTATAAATCGTGCTAAAAAGTTGAATGAGAAAAAAAGAAAAGAACTGAGATACTTAATTGTTAAATGTCATATTTGAAGTTAATTTGACTAGGAGTATTGTAATGTTTAGTTTAGTCTTGCTCTAGCTACTGTATGTTTCATGTAACCCGAGTGTTCTCATTTTCTTTAACTTTATTTTGTTTTGTTTGAGACAGGGCTTTTACTGTGTAGCCCTAACTGTCTGTTATTTGTTTTTTTATATTTTTGTTCATTTACAAAATAGCCTCTCTCATATATATATATATACATATACACATATATATACATTATATATGTAAGT
>NW_004949107.1:1887837-1906258 GCF_000317375.1 Microtus ochrogaster
TATAATGACAAGCTGCAGTGAAGCTAATCCAACAGTGGCTGATTGAGAGTGGAAAGTCTGAGTCCAGTAGTTGCTCAATTCACATGGTTGGATGTTGTAGCTGGTATTCAGTAAACATTGAAATCCAAAATAATTGGAATCTAGAACCAGTGAAGGAATGGACTTCTTAGCAAGACTAGAAAGACAAGCAGGCTAAGAGACTATTTTCTATACCTTTTAAACTGTAGATGCTGTTAGGTTTTCCAAAAAAAACATTTGATTTGTTTGTTTGGTTTTGGTTTTATTTGTGTTTTATGTTTATTTGTGTGTGTGTGTGTGTGTGTGTGTGTGTGTGTGTGTGTGTGTGTGTTATTTTTTATTCTTATTCTTTTTTGGGCGTGATGATGCAGGGTGCATGGTTTCTCTGTGTAATTGTCCTGGCTGTCCTGGAACTTGCTTTGTAGAGCATACTGTCCTTAAATTCACTTAGATCAATTTTAGCCACCCCCCAAATTGTGCCGTGATCAAGGGCATGTGTTATAACTTCCAAGCTGGAAGGTTAGCTTTTTGGCATCACCTTTTATCTGTGTGGCATAGGCTCAGGGGTAGAGTAGTTTTCCTTAGAGAGCAATCCTATTAAATGTCTCTTTGAAGAGACAAAGAGAGCTGCTTTCCCTCTCTCCTTTTCTGAAAAAAAAAAAGAGATTTAGTTTTAAACAATGATACCCTAATAATGTGATTCTTCAAATAAAATCCACAAAACTTACTCCTTTTAAACACTGCAACTCTAGAAGATTCGAATGATCAAATAGACCCAGCCTCCAAGTACTTGTCACAGTTGTGAATTGCTCTCAACTGAAACTGTACAACAGCTTACTCCTGGCAACCTCAACTCAGTGATTTTCTGCATTCACTGCATAGTAAACTCAATTTCCTAAAACTATTAAGATGATTTGTTGATTTTCAATTTTTAATTTCTTGTTGAAGAATGAGAGACAATGTTTAAGTTTTACTTATGTGGATTTAACTTTTATTATATGAATTGCCCATAATTTTGCTAGGTTGTCCATCTCTTTTGCCCTTCAGTACACCATGTTTTATTAAACATCACTGTAATGTGATTTAGGTCAGGACCCTCTTGCTGTCACTCAAACCTTGTTGCTCATTATGATAATAGAGCTTTGGACAGGGCCCTATTATCTCAATACATTACCACATTCGGTGTCTCAAAAATTCCAGTTATATAATATTCTTTATTTATCCCAGCCTTACAAAATCAGTCATTGTGGTCACAGTGAGTAAGATGTTCTTCTTACCAGAGCATTCAATATAAGCAATGTGTGTAAGGATCATCCAGGGAATTTTGTGAGCTGCTAGTTTTCCACCTAGTAAATTCAGGTTTCTATCTTTCTTATTATCCTGAGCTATTTTTACATAGAAGTTCTTACATTGCAACTTCATTTTCACTCTTGTGATTTTCAGCATAATCAAGACTTACTCAAACATGTATTGGAAATACCTCAGGTTCTGTAGGTGATAAATGCTTATCTTTCCTTCATTTTATTGAGCAAATTTTTCTTCGTCTAAGTGTGAATGTTCTCCCTATCTAGGATAAAGGTGCCTGGTTCTCTCACTACTGGCTATACCAATACATGGTGAATATTGTAATTCCTTTCAAATCCCTAGCCATTATGTGCCCGACTGAAGTCATTATTGATCTGATAAGCTGGAGTAGAGTTGTCAATGCTTTGACAAACAGCAAACCCTTCATCGTCTCTAAGGAAAGAAGTACCAGCCTTTAACAGAGAGCAGTGAGCTACTTCTGAAAGATCTACATCAGATCATTGGATTTTACAAAGTCTTAGCTATTTGAATCCATATTGGACATTTATAGTTGTCAGGTTACATTACTTACAAATCACAACTTTGAACTTGACTAGATTTTGCAGAATTGAAAATTGTGTCTTCTGTGAAATCCACCTAAACTCATGATTGGATCCTAGGTTTTCCATTGTTGTTATTTGTTAGTAGTACAGAAGATCTGCTGACCTTTTAAAAAAAAGCTTTCAGTGAAGCACCAAATTTAATACTTGATAATCTATTAGTACTGTTACTTTTCCAAAACACAAATAACACTGAAAATCTTTAGGAGAATTTCACCTGGGGTGTAACAGTCATCATTATGCAACAATTCATTACCAATGAAATGTTAATGATTTACATCAATGCAGGATCCAAGAGTCTAGTGTACTTTATCTGCCTTATCAGTTAGGGTAAATGAGTTAATAGAAACATCACTCCAAAGCCTGATTCCTAATTTCCTTCTTGTTTGTTTCTTTGGACATAGGTGCTTTAGAAATCATGCAAAGAAGTCTGTGAGAGAAAGTACTGCATGTAGTTTTATTGAAGGTCTCTAGGAAACAACATTAATAAGGGATAATCATAGTAGGACTGAACATTAGGTTAAGCAGACGTAAATTATAAATAACATACAAAATATATGACTTCTGGAATTTAGAGATGGCTCCGTCTTCTGCCCTGCTAGCTTGAAAACTGGAGTTTGGATTGGATTGTGAGAAACTAAAGAAGACAACTCATATCTACTCCAATCATCTATACATGTGCACATTTACATTAATGCATATAAACAGAGACAGGTGGGGGGAGAAAAAGGGAGACACACAAACACACAGTGCCTTGACGGCTAATCTTAAGAAGAGATTTTACAGTAGGGAATTGCACTTTAAGCATGCCTTGAATTGTGATATAAGCATTTGTCTCATACTAATGAGAAATTGGAAAAATATTGGACAAGGAGCTTTACATCTTTAGGGGTATTTATTTAAAGATAAAATTCTGGTAAGAAGTACAGTTACTTGCATTTTACAGATGCATTGGGTGGCACACAGAGTCCACGCACTATTCCCCCAAAGAGTGTGCTTTTGTTTTAGAGCTGTGCTTTGAACCTCACATTAATTTAAAGCAAAATTTAATAATATGTGAGAAATGTATTATGATTTGGACTTTTCACCTCTGATCTATATCACATTTCAGCATTGTATCATCAACCTCTATACATCTCTGAGGATCCTCAGAAAAGACTATGCGCCTCACTTGGAGAATATTTCAGAGGGACTCAAACCCTGAAAATACTGTTGTAATTTGTACAATATTAGAATTTATATAATAGTGTGACTTAATACTAAAGATTTTTCTATTTATTTATTTAAAATTTCCACCTCCTCCCCTCCTCCCATTTCCCTCCCACTTCCTCCACTCTCTCTCCCCCTCCCTCTCCAGTCCTAAGAGCAGTCAGGGTTTCCTGCCCTGTGGGAAGTCCAAGGTCCTCCCCCTTCCATCCAGGTCTAGGAAGGTGAGCATCCAAACAGAGTAGGCTCCCACAAGGCCAGTCCATGCAGTAGAATCAAAACTCAGTGTCATTGTCCTTGGCTTCTCAGTCAGCCCTCATTGTCAGCCACATTCAGAGAGTCTGGTCTGACCACATGCTCCATCAGTCCCAGTCCAGCTGGCCTTGGTGAGCTCCCATTAGATCAGTCCCATTGTCTTAGTGGTGGTGGTTTAGACCATTACATTTAGTAAAGTTAGAAGATTTACTTTGTGTTTCTGTCACTGCCAGTGTCATCCTCCATCCATTTTAGGTTGGTGGAAGAAGTTCAGGTACCCACAAGTTCTACTTGATTTTCTGGCATAGAAATAATGATTCCTAAGTTTGCCATTGCGTCTCCTCTATTATATCTGTGTTTCTTCTGAAACTGAAGGCTCATTCTCTTTTTTACAGGGCATACTGTAAAACATGCTAATTAAATACAGAAGTGTTAAGTTTTGAAATACTCTATTTTCAATCCGCATTAAGTATATGCTGTTTTAGTTTCCAGATGAGTGCTTGTGGAAGAGCATTACTGTCCATTTTAATCCCAAGTTGATTCAGTGGAAAAGATAACTAAGATGCTGGGCTGACGGTTGTCATCAAGTGCTGCAATTTAAAGACCTGTAATGGGAATGGCATCAGCTAGAGCACTTAAAGTCTATGCATATATCTCAGATAAATAGAATATAAAAAAAGACAAGGGTAAGAACTTCACTTACCATGTACTACTCCCTTGAGATCTAATGTGCAAGTAGAAATATTAAGTTAAAGGAGAAGAGTAACACAGAGTATAGTCTAACACTTTAGACGAAGTTTAGAAATGTAAATTCACGTTACCTGCCTAGGTAGCCTTCCAGGTCAGTTGGAGGATATTAGATAATCTAGTGGGGACTATGTACATAATAATGTTAGTAAAATCTGATCCACTCCCTGATGGGTTCCTTGCATTGATCTGTCAGCATTTTGCAAATTAAATCAAATGAACACATTATGATAGTAAATGATAAAATGCCTTGTTGAGTGGGAAATTTTGAAAACCTTGTGTTTCACTATTTTATGATTTACATAAAATAGGTTGATTTTATGAATAAAGCTGTTTATTTCTTCCACGTTTGTGGTGAAACTCTTAATGTTGAGGAGAATATAAAACTCTAGCTGCTAGAATAAAATAAAAATGGTGATATTCACTTTTTCTTTTCGTGCTCCCATCAAGGAAAATTAATGGCTTTACTAACAAGTTATTAGACTGCTTTATTTTGTTCAATCCATTTATCTTATTTTGGAGACAGAATCTCATTCATTTCAGGGCCGTATGAAGCTGCAATGTAGCCAAAGTCTTTCTGCTTCTACGTCCCGGGACTTAGGTTACAGGTATACATCACCTGGCTGGCCTACAGTTACTTTAAAGGAAGCACTGATAAAGTCTACCGAGAGTATCAATTCTCCAAAGTTATTTGTTCTTTTACTTTGTTTTCTTTCTCCTGCTGTATGATATTCCAAATTTTACTTTCACTTAAATCCACTTTAAGTGAATCAAACCAGTTGTTAAAACATTTTTTCTCTTAAACTGTGGATCTTTACATTTTCTTCGAGACCCTTTAATTAATTATGTTTTATATTTTGAATCTTGACTTAGTGGCTAAGGAGAAATAAGCAACTAAAAGTTTCTTTAAAAATTAACAATATTAATGATAGAACTAGAAAACACCCAAAAATTTCAATGCTTTTCGCTTTTTTCTGTGTTATCAAATGATTGTGTGATATTATTTTCATTTTCTATTGCCACTAATTAATTCCAATGCCTTTCTAATTCTGTGATCTGAATATGTCATATAGTCCATATATCTGACTGAAGATATAAAGAAGAGAAAAGTTTCACTTGATAATTCTAGCTTTTTCAACTTTACTCAGGAGCAAGTTAGAATCAATCAGACCTACCCATTGGTACCTCTGCTTCCATGACTAATATGTTTCTCTTGACATATCAACTATAATAATACTAGTGTTTGGTGCCTGTCAAGTTAGCCACCAGGTTTGGGATACCTGAGGAAACCCCATTATTATAATGACCTTGCAGAGCTAGAGAACAGAAACCTTTCATATGATTATATTTTAATTAATGTTCTTAATTTATAGTCCATTAATTATTAATTTGTATATAAAGAAATCACAAGGAGTTTTTTAAACTCTAGTTATGATTGAGGTTGGCTTCTTCAAAACTGAAGATTGAGAGGTATCACAATTCACAAAGATGAGGTCAAAAGATTTCATCTTGGTATACACTATGATAAATGACTCTATGAGTCACAGTTGTGTAGACTGCAGATACACAATATATGGGTAGACACATTAGCATTTAATACTTAAAGACAAGAAAACATGAACAACCCATCTCTACAACTGTACTTAAGGGACATTCAAGGATGCCCTGTTAGAAGATAAGAAAGCAAAGGGCAGTAAATCCCTCAGCAACCTTAGCTTGGAATGACAGACAACACTTTTATTAAAAATTCTGAGAGAGAAACTATAGGTTCAGAAGGGACAAAGGCTTTTGGTGAACATTTTCTTTGAGACCACAACTGCACACTCTTTTCCCACTTATGAAGACACATATAAGAAAGCATATATTGACATAATATACAAGATGTACACACACGTATTCTTATGTATGTATTTACATGTAATATTTATATGTTTTTGTTATCATTGACTTGAACTAAGTGTTCATTTCAGAAATTTATGAAAAGAGGAACATTTCCTGATTTCTCCTCCCCTGTTGAGGTACTGGGGTTCACACTTGATCATGTTAATCTGTCACTCTCTTCTGGACTGTCTTCCAGGCCCTTGGTTTTTGGAAAGCAAAATATTGCCACCAAGCTCCCTTAGGTCTTGCACTAGATAATGCAATCCAAGGTCCCTACAGACTTCCCTCTGTTTCCTCAGGGCCGGGCTTACAGTGCTAACTGATTTGTTGAACCTTAATTGAGTAGATATCAATTGATAAGCATTAATTATAGAAACTGGTGACGTAGAGAAATAAAAAGAAAATAAATATTTTCATTCCTTAACATAGTGCATAAATCTGTGATTGAGGTAATTGCTGCTTGAGGTTATTTTATTATCAATTATTAATTGTTCTTATACAGGCATTTATATATTTGCTCATAATATACTATGATTTTATTTGGTTTCCTCTATTATTGGGTCTTGTCTCTTTCCATCGTCCCTTTCTCTCCTCTATCTTCCTTTCCTTCCTCCACATGTGTATCATTTCCTTTTATGATTTTATATACTTACCCCCACTAAGTTTTACACATGAGAAAAGACATAATAGTTTTTTTTGAAAGCTAGAATATTTCAATGTGCTTAAAGACCTCCAGTCATATATAATTTCCTACATTTTCTTGATTAGGAATCATGCACATATATAGCTACCGCATTTTCTCTTTCTACTCTTCAGATGATGTACAGCTAGGCTGATATTTATCATAGTGCTATGATAGACATGAGTGTATAGGTTGTAGATATCTCTGAAGTAAAGTAACTTGGACTCTCAGTTTCATACCCAGAAAAGCTGTGAATGATAGAAATGGGAGGTTAATTTTTTTATAATGATTCATATTGATTTGAATAATGGCTACACTAAATTTTGTCTGAATGAGCTGTTAATATGGTCCACACACCACTGTCTCTTCTCTAGCACTTGTGGTTTTCTTGATGATTGATTGATGATAATTGATTTCTTGATGATGATTCCTTTCTGATTGAAATAAGTGTAGTTTAATGTCCGTTTCCCTGATTGTTAAACTTTTGAAAATAATTATCTTCAGGTATTGACTGGTTATTTTTACTTCTACAATTGAAAATTATTCAAACCCATTGTCCACAGTTTCTTGATTGTATTCATTGATTGGTTAGTCTTATTTATTTGAAAATTACTCAATTCCACTGTGCCTCCTTTCTTGATTGTATTATTCATTCAGTTTTTCCATTTATTGTATATTCTAGCTATCAACCCACTATCAAATGACAGTTGGTAGACTACCTCTTCACTCAGCTGATTTTTTTCCTTAAGAAAGTTTTCAAGAGCACAGACAAGCTGTTTTAAAATTGGCTCAGAGTTGATATATTAAGTTAGTAAGAATCCAGGACAGCTTTGAAAATTTCAGTAAAGTGTAGCGGATTTGCGAGTTATATCATTTTGTTAATCCTATTCTATTGATGATTTTTGGTTTAGTTTGGGGATGTAATTTAATTTCTTTCAAAATATTTAGCACTACAACTAGTGGTACAAAAATTAACCTCTCTTTGGACAATATGTACAGCAGATAAGCTTTTTTATTCTATTGTGATCATACAAACATTTTTTGAGGGGGAAAGAGATTTGTTCAAATTTTACCCAGCATGTTCATAAACATTTATCAAAAGGCTAGATGGTTCTGAACATTACAATCCGTAATTAATTCCATGGATCTACGGAAATAACAGTTTGACAACTCTTTTCAAAATTACTTATGTTAAGAACCAGTAAACATCAAAAAATAAGAAGTCACAAGCACAAGTTAAAGAAAGGAATGGTCTCTAAATCTTCCATGACGATCAATTGAGACCTGGGGGCATGATGAGGGATGTGCAGTGTCTGTGCCTGCAAGGCATCAGGATGCTTTTAGCAGTTGCCTGACTACTTGCATTCCAAATAATGTAACAGCCACTGGGACCACATCATATCTCTGCTTTTTACTTTCTCATTGCCATATCTTATCTTTTTCATTTTTGGAAATTAGTTATTTACAAATAATGTAAGTTGGTGATTAATGCTTGATGACTAGTGATAAAAATCAACCTAACACCAAATATTTACAAATAACAAAATTTCCCCAATTAACATTGGAGGCACTTGGAAGGGATTTTTCCCTCATCCCTTAATGTTATTTATAAAATCTCTAATGTAACGCCCAGGATGTTCCCTTTCAGAAAAATAGTACAACAAAAAAGCCACACAGTACAGCTGTAAATGATAGAGAATAGATTTGATGCTGCAGCAATATTTCTTTAAGCAGACATGAGCTTACTGTGATTGTGAAGAACTTTATTTCTCATGACATGAACCTAGAAGCCATTGTAGCTATTTCCTTATACTCCAATTATGTTTCATTTTCAAAATGTAAAATGAATATTGGTTATTTAGATTTTTGATATAAATACCAAATAAATATCTAAGGTGTACAAATTTATAACATACTTCTATGAATAATTATGCATAATTATTTCCCACTATGAATAACAAAAAATATTTTCATGTTATAAAGAAATGAAGATTAAAGTATTAGCAGTAGATACTAGGAAAATAGTTAAATACAAAAGAAAAAATGGTCTTCTTACCCCCTCCCTTTTTTACTTTGTCCATTGCCTCTTTTCATTTTCCAGAAAAACTATAAAGAGAAAATCTAAATTAAATTTACCATTTAACAAAATCAGAGAATTCACTGGTAAATGACAAAACTTGCATGTCATCATAAAGGAACTCATCAGGTCTTTGAAAATCAGTGGCATACTATTAGAATTCCCAAGAGAAAAATCACAGGTGAGATAGAAGTGATTCAATTAGTAGAAGAAAAGTTGATAAAGAAATTTTCAAACATTAAAAGGATCATGTCAACAGTATGAAACTCAATTACTTTTTTAATAAAACAAAAAGCTGATATGATGGAAGAAATGCCACATCTGACTCAAAATGAAATAAGCAGTGTAACTAAAAGGATAATCGGTAAAGACATTGTCAAAAACATATCCCCTGTGTTAGTGTAGGTTTCTATTGCTGTGAAGAGACACTATGAGCTCTTAGAAAGGAAAAACTTCAATTGAGACTGGCTTACAGTTTTAGTGGTTTGGTCCATTATCATCATGATGGAGAGCATGACAACATGCAGGCAAGTGTGGTGCTGGAGTAGTAGCTGAGAATCCGGCATCTTGCAGGAAACAGAATTTCTACAGAGATAATGGGTGGTATCCTAGAAAAAGGAAAACTCAAAACCTGTCCCAACAGTGACACACTTCCTTCAACAAGGCCATACCCAATCCAGCAAAGCCTTACCTCCTAATAGTGACATTCCTTATGAACTTATAGGGCCAGTAACATTCAAACTATCACATCTCCCAATCCAGATAAACCTAAGATGAACTGAACTCTGAATTATGCTAAAAAATTTGAAGGGTAATTACTATCAATAATTTGAAAAAAAGATAGATAGAACACTGAATTATGCTAAAAATTTAAGAAATAATTATTATCAATCATTTGATAAAAATGAGAACAACATCCGGGTGATGGTGGCGCACGCCTTTAATCCCAGCACTCGGGAGGCAGAGGCAGGCAGATCTCTGTGAGTTCGAGACCAGCCTGGTCTACAGAACTAGTTCCAGGACAGGCTCCAAAGCCACAGAGAAATCCTGTCTCAAAAAACAAAAACAAAACAAAACAAAACCAAAAAATGAGAACAACTTCATTCTGTGATATCAACATTATTTATCAAAAATTGACAAAGATGGTATAAGATAAAATTGCTGTTTGCCAAAATTTCTGATGGCTACCAATGCAAAAGACTCAATAAAATGCTTATAACTATAATATTACAACAAGTAAAGTCAGCTGTTCTTCTTGGCTCAGTGGCCAAAAATGGAAACTACATCTCACAGTAAAAATTCATCTACAAAGGAATGGGGAGATGTCTCAGTTGGTTTAATGGTTTGAAAGATAACGATCACAATAGGCTCATATATTTGAATGTTTAGTCACTCAGTTAAACTCTTTGAAAGTATTAGCTGTATTGGGAGGTGCTTGTGCCTGATCCAATCTCTCTCTCCTGGCCTGCAGATTTGGATATATTGCTCTCAGCTGTTGGTCCAGTTCCATGTGTGCCCCTATGCTTTCCAACATGATGAAAATGGATGAAATCTTTGAAACTGTAATCAAGGCCCCATAATTCAGTACTTTCTTTTATACTTGGTTATGTTATCTCTTCAAAACAATAGAACAGTGACAAAGACCGTTGGCAAAATATTTGACTCCAGAATATAGTTAAAAACCCAAGCTGACACAAAAAAAGCAAGATGATATGCTATAATCCCAGTTCTTGGAAAGCAGAGAAAGACAGATCTCTGGGGCTCACTTTTCAGTCAGCATAGCCAGTTCCAGACCAGTGATGGAGAATGTCTCAAAGGTGACAAGAAAAAGAATTGAAATGTTTTATCCTTAAGGAACAATACTTGTACTTGTGTCTGCCTCTATACAGTTGTACCTACATAAACATACACATGCACACAAATTGCCTCAATAACCAAAAGTCAGTTAATATATTACAGATATCCATAAAGTAAATATGAAAATCTATCAGCGTCTCATTAGATAGAGAAATATTAATTGACAATGTCACAATAGGAGCCTTTCATTTTTAGGAATAATGCCAATGAAACCCACAGTCAGCATCATATTGAATTGTAGAAGACTGCTTGATTATTCCATGAAAAAGACTAATGTCTGTTCTTGGTACTATACACTAATCTATTATGTACTTGATGCTCTCATTGGGTCATTAGGCAAGTTAAGGAGAAGAGATTCAGACTTGAATAGAAGTAAATTATTCAATTCTGAGATAAGCATAAACTTATGTGTGGAAAAAATCTTGGTGAAACAAATAAGTCAAGTTGTTAGAACTAAAAAAATAGGTTGAGCAACCACACTTCATGTTTGCACATGAAGTAAAATATATGAAATATAGTTAAGAAAATAATACATTGCATGATACCCTCAAAATAATAAAAATACTTCAGGTTTTCTGTCTTCTCTATGTCTTTGGCCTTCTGTATAGTGCTTTTTAAAATCTAGAAGTTCAGAGAAGCCTGAAGATTGTCATTTGCTCTGTGAACTGCTTTAAAATAATGGAAGATGAGAGACTACACATGAAGTGTGAAATTCCTGTAGTTGGAATAAGAGTGTTATTCATAAATCCTTTGCAACACATTATACTTGCTATCATTTTATTTCTAAGTGGAACACCAAAATTCCAATACATTACTTATAATGGTACTGCATTCCTCTAAAGTAACTTTGGAAATCATGGCTGACATACTTGATACCCAAGATTCATATCTGCATATTTTCTTCTCCATAACTCTTGAGAACAGAATACACTAATAATGACAGAAAATCTTGTGAGATGAGACCTTTCAATTCATTTTGGATCCTGGTTAAGAAAGTGTTATGGATGCCAATTTTGTCATGGGCAAGACTCTAGGCACAGCTACACTTCCTGTTGTTTTTTTAAATTTTTTTTCTATGAAAGTCAGAGAGGAAGTAATGTTACTTTTATGTCTAAACAAGTTGCTGAAACAATCTTGAAATGTCTCTTGAAGTTATGGTATTCTCAGACTTATGGTTCAGAATAGTCATGTGTGGCAAGAAACAAACTTTCAGAACAGAATGAAGAGAAACTAAAGTAGAAAATGAAGAAATGAATGGCTTCAGAAAAAGAGAGAAGGGTTGCATTTTAATTTGATGTGCCCGTTGACCTTTCAGGGTTCAGAGGTGAAGTATTACCCACAGTGGATTCTTTAATACAGGGAAGACTGTGCATGAATCAGGACTTTTGGATTGTGCTGTCTTTTCAGAGCTTTCTAGATCTATATTGTATAGGACAACTCAATTTTGCAGAGAAAGAGTGATAGGATATTGATGAAGAACTAATGTAAAGTATCAGCCAGGAACGTATCACTTCTCATACCACAGACAATTAAAATTTATGCCACGTCTTTAAGGAAGAAAAAAACCCCTGGTTAATTTATCTCCTTAGTGAATTCTTTTGCATGAAAAGTAGAAGAAACACTAAATCAAAATAAATTAATACTTGAGTGGTTTAAAAGTGGTCAATGCTGTGTGGTATCTTTTGAGTCCTTTCACATGTCTCTGAGTCTAATTCAGCATGTTGGAGATGGTGTTTGATGTTTGGGCTAAAGTCTTCATCTGAATTATAGGGAAGCAAAATTTTCAGGGAAAATGTTTCGAAATATTGTGAAGAAATCCTCTTCGTTCCTTAAACTATATTTGGTATAGGGTTTTTAATATTATTACCAGCATTTTTCATGTTTCTGTTTCCAAAAATAGACTTCCACAGGGGAAGAAAATATAATACATTATAGCAAAGTATATTGGATAGCTCAGAAACTTTTGATGAGTCCCAAACATCCAAAGACACTGACAATAAAGATGCTAAAGTAGAGTACTAAAATGATTTCCAAGCCAATTGGGTTCAACAGAAGCTGAAAGCCTTGGTGAATGACTCAGTTTTAGTCAATACATGAACTCTAGAAAGGCCCAAAATTTCATGCTGCTCTTGGATATTATTTAAAGAAGTTAAAGAGCTAGATTGACATTTTGATGACTCATTTTCACCTTTCAAGACCCACATCAAATACTGAAAAGACTACATGCCCTTGTTCTTCAACACAATGAACAGCACTGATATGCTCTAAGAGTCCATATTTGAAAGCACTAATGTCAAAATCTGTTTCATTGTTCTGTTTCCTCTATGATTTGTAAGACAAAAAAAAATTTTCAACAAGATTTTTCTAAGTAAATCCACAGCAAAAGCAGTGTTATGGAAAGAGCAAGTACTTTGAAATTCTATGAAAACTACAATTAAAGGAACAGTTAAGATAGTCTTACTGACTGTAAAGGAATTAGCTAATACTCAGAATTGCAGTGGTTTAACTGAATGAAAAGCAATACTCCTGTTGTGATTAGGAGCTGCGGGGCTGCTTCCCCAGCACCCCGGCCACCTGCTAGATTATGCCCAAAATAACAACACACAAACTGTATTCATTTAAACACTGCTTGGCCCATTTCTATCTAGCCTCTTCTCGGCTAACTCTCACACCTGGACTAGACCATTTCTTATAATCTGTGTAACCCATGAGGTGGCTTACCAGGGAGATTCTAGCCTATGTCCATCCTGGGTCTGAGCTTCATCACACGCATCTGGCCAGGCCGGGGGAGCATGGTGTCTCCCTGAGGCGTCTGCCCCCGAGAGAAGAGCTGTTGAGTCTGAGCTCACTTCCTCTTCCTCCCAGCATTCTGTTCTGTTTACTCCACCCACCTGTTTTAACCTATGAGAGCCAAGTAGTTTCTTTATTACTTAACCAATGAAATCAACAGATTGATATATGACACTCCCACATCATACTCCTATGAATTTGTTAGATGGAAAATGATGTTGGTTCCATTACCATATACAAAACAACAGTTTCCATCACTATGGATTTTCTAATAAAAGAATAGGAGTATGTACTAGATTTTAGATATGATTTGTCAGCCTTCATTATGTGTGCCCTTTTTAAGCATATAGCTTTTTAAAAATATTCAATACTTCAAATTAAGTTAGTAAGGCTTCCCAATGTATCTGGATGCTATTTACTTATTAGATTTCATGTCTGATACCTTATTATTTATTTATGTATTTATATACACACATATGAATTAGACACACATATTCAAATTGCCATAAAAACTATGAAAATAAAAGCAATAATTATCTAAACAAACATGGTCCCTTTTAAACTTCCTGGCTGCTGAGGTTGCTCAAAGTTATACATTCCCATCTACAGATGTGCATCTAGGATCCACAAATAAGAAAGATCATGTGGTATTTGTCATTCTGGGTCTGGACTAACTCACTAATTTATAATCTTTTTTAGTTCTATCAATTGAGCTTCAAATTCCATGATTTTCCTTTTTTTTACACAAGAAAAGTATTCCATTGTGAAAATACTTCACATTGTCATTATCCATTAATCAGCTGAAGGATATTTAGGTTGCTCCTATTTACTAGCTGTTATGAATAAGTTTGGTGTTGTGGGAGCTGCAGGCCTCTTCCCTGCAGCCCAGCTCCTGGCCACCACCTAGCTTATGCCCCGAAATAACAACACACAAACTGTATTCTTTTAAACACTGCTTGGCCCGTTAGCTCTAGCACTTACTGGCTAATTCTGATATCCCTATCAACCCATCTCTAATAAACTGTGTAGCACTGGTCTTACCAGGAAAGATTCAGCATGTCTGACCTGGCAGCTTACTTCATCATGTCTGCCTCTAAGAGAAGCTGTATGGTTTCTGTCTCAAGCGTCTTACTCACTTCCTCTTCCTCCCAGCATTTTGTTCTCTTTACTCCACCCACCTATGTTTTAACCTATGATGGCCAAGCAGTCTCTTTATTTTTTAAGCAATGACCTTCCTCCATCAAGTGGGCATTGATATGGCTGAACAAATATATAGAGTAGGAAGTTGACTCCTCTGGATATTTCAAGGGATCTTATAGCATGATTATTTGGTAGACCTAATTCTAGTCATTATACAATGAGGAAAACAAAGTACAGGCACAAAGAAACTTTTTTTCCAATAGAATAAAAAGCAATAATCAGCATGAAATTCAAAACTCATGAACAATAAACTAAACAATATCCTGTTAGGACAAAAATATGAAATGATAGATTTTTGTCATCTGTACTTCAGACAATATGTTAATATTTAGAATATATTAACAACTAAAAACTCAAGCACATATAAAATCATTCCAATCAATGAATGCAGGAAGAAACTAAAAAAATGTTGTTCAAAAGAAACAAAAGCATAAACATCAAATATATATTTTTAAAGTGTTAAATGTCTTTAATAATCAGGGAAACACAAAATAAAGTTGCAATGGGATTCCTTCCCACCATATTCAAAATAACAATTATGATGATAATAGACAGTAACTATTATAGAGCAGTTAAAAAAATAATTCTCACAATATACTGGTGGAAATGTAGAATTCTCCAGATACTGCTAAAATTTATATGAAGCTATGGAAACAATCCCAAATTATGATTACTATAGAATCATATGACAGAACAGGCATGGTAGTCCCAAAGGAAACTATATTAACACATTACAGAGAAATTTTCATATCCATATTTCTTTTTCACACATTAGTAATTCATAGGAAATATAGCTAGCATAGATGTTCATCAGCATGTGAATAGCCAAGGAAATGCAAAAATGTATATGGTTTGGATATTAGTCAAATATTGGATATGAGATTCATATAAATCTTTCCCCAATTTGCAAGCTGTCACCTTATCAGAATGATAGTGTCTTTTGTCTTGCCATTTCTTGACATTCCATTTATTAATTCATAATCTTAGTGCCTTTGCTAGTAGTGTGGTTCAGAAAGTCTCCTTCTGAGCCTATGGTTTTAAGGCTATTCCCCCACTTTCTCTATAATCAGGTTCAGAGTTTATATGTTGATGTCTTTGAGCCACATTGATTTGAGTCTTGTGTAGTGTAGGTGGAGAATGTTTCTTTTTTTTCTCAGCTGCCAAGACCCAAAGTAATTACACAGAAACTATATTAGTTACAACACTACTTGGCCAATTAGCTCATGCATATTTCTAGAAGACTAATACATCTTAAATAAACCCATTTCTATTCATCTATGTATCACCACAAGGTCGTGGCCTACCAGTAAGTTTCTGGCAAGCTCTGGTTAGTGTCATTCTCCTTTCACAGCTACAAAGCTCTTTGGCTTTGCCTATTCTTTTCTACATTTCTTTTTAGATTTTCCTCCTGACTTTATTCTGTTATGTCATTGGTCAAAAGTAGCTTCTTTATTAACCAATGGCAATCAAACATATTAACAGCATTCAGAGGGAAATCCCATATCATCTCCCTATTTCTGTTTAAACAAAAAGGAAGGTTTTAACTTTAAGAGAGTAAAATTACATATAACAGAGCAGATATCAAGCAAGAATTTCAGCTACAATATTTATATCTACTTTATCTTTTATCATAACTAAGGAAAATGATAGCTATAACTATCTATTCTCAATTCCATTAATGACCACAGAAGGATATAATATTACCTAAGTTAACAAGAAGTGAATTGTAAGCAACTTCCAATACTCTCAAATTTACAGAGCCATCTCACTCCTGGATTATCACCAAAAGTTCTTTTGTAACACTGGGACATCCATCTTAGGCTATGGACCCATAGTATCTGGCAGACTTTTTCACAAAGCAAGAGATTTCAAAAAGAGTTCCTCCTATATTAGCAGATTGTCAGTTACTTTCTTCTGTGTCCTGCAGAATGTCTTGCAGACTCATTAATCAGGAACCCTGAAGGGCTGTCTTACCCCCTTTAGGCAACTTCAGCAGTTATTTTTCTGTGGGTACAGCATGTCCAGTTTATACAGCATACCATAAAGCAGTCGACACAAGACAAGTTTCTTGCCCAAATAGCTAACAAACTCCATAAGAAGATGCTTTGATGCTCATTATCCTCTTGAAATAGATTGGTGTTGTCAGGAGCATATGTGTCTCATTGTCATAAGAATTTCTAAGTTTTTTTTGTTTGTTTGTTTTTGTTTTTGTTTTTGTTTTTCGAGACAGGGTTTCTCTGTGGTTTTGGAGCCTGTCCTGGAACTAGCTCTCGTAGACCAGGCTGGTCTCGAACTCACAGAGATCCGCCTGCCTCTGCCTCCCAAGTTCTGGGATTAAAGGTGTGCGCCAATACCGCCCGGCAAGAATTCCTAAGTTTTTAAAACATTTAAATGCCATATTCTGTAAGTCTTTGATAGGTTTGAAGAATACCTATCCATCTGAGACATATCTCTATACAACTAGAAAACCTAACTAACATTACTACAAGCTTGATTATTTTAGATGACTACCTGTTAACCTGTATTTCTTAATTATACATTATATTTATAAATGAGCTACAAAAACACAATACCTTAATCAAGAGCAGAAATATGCATATGACAAAATTAGCCTTAGATTTGTATCAATAAACCAAGATGAATACCCATGAAACATAATCATCTCTAACTTGCTGATGTGGGAGTCCCCTATGTATTCTGTGACTACTATTAATAAATAAAGAAAATATTTTGGACCTATAGCAGGGAAGAACTTAGCTAGGCTGGGAAAACTAAACTGAATGCTGGAAGAGAGAAGATAGTCAAAGGGAAACCATGTAGCCCTGCCAAAGACAGATGGAGGAACTTTGGCCAGTATGCCACAGACACATGTTAATATACAGATTAATAGAAATGGGTTAAACTAAAGAATAGAGGTAGGCAGGGAAAACTAAGCTAAATTCTGGGAAAAAGGAGGAGGAGAAGAGAGAATCCATGAAGCCCCACTGAAGACAGATGCAGGAACTTTAGCCAGTATGCCACAGCCAGATTAATGAAAATGGGTGAAATTAATATGTGGGAGTTAGCCAGCAGAAGGCTAGAGCTAATGAGACAAGCAGTGATTTCTTTGATAGAGTTTCTGTGTGATTATTTTGGAGCTAAGTGGCCAGGAGCCAACTAGCATATTTTTCTGTAGTAATGTGAGTGGCAGGGCTACGTTCCCAGCACCCCGGCTGCCTGGCTAGCTTATGCCCCGAAATAATTACACGGAAACTGTACTCTTTTAAGCACTACTTGGCCCACTAGTTTCAGCCTCTTAACCCATTTCTAATAATCTATGTAGCACCACGAGTTGTGCTTACCAGGAAAGATTCTAGCCTACGTCCATCCTGGGTTGGAGCTTCATCGCGTGTGTCTCAGAGAGCAGAGCTATCGCGGGAGACGGGAGCATGGCACCTCTGAGCTCACTTCCTCTTCCTCCCAGCATTCTGTTCTGTTTACTCCTCCCACCTATGTTTTAACCTATCAGGGCCAAGCAGTTTCTTTATTGCTTAACCAATGAAATCAACAGATTGATATATGACACTCCCACATCATTTTTTCTCCAACAACTTATCCCCCTTTAAATGCAAACAAATATTTCTAAACAATATTTAGCAATTTGGGGGTAATTATTTCCAAACTGCTTCCTGCTTTTTGTTGAATGCATTCATGGATACCTATCATGGTCTTGGGTCATCAAACCTAATTAGTCTGGAAGGAATCCATAGGTTCTCATCCTCTGTGGAAGCAAATGCAAAACCTCTCCCAAAGCAACATATCCTT
>NW_004949107.1:1913095-1929466 GCF_000317375.1 Microtus ochrogaster
CAAGGTGATGGCCCCAGTTAGTTCCTTGGGCAGATGAGGATAGGGAACCTGAAACGATCCTATCCTATAGCAATTCTGACGAATAACTTGCATATCACCATAGAACCTTCATCTGGTGATGGATGCAGATGGAGACAGAGACCCACACTGGAGCACTGGACTGAGCTCCCAAGGTCCCAATGAGGAGCGGAAAGAGGGAGAAAATGAGCAAGGAAGTCAGGACCACGAGGGGTGCATCCACCCACTGAGACAGTGGGGCTGATCTATTGGGAGCTCAACAAGGCCAGCTGGACTACGACTGAAAAAGCATGGGATAAAACCAGACTCTCTGAACATGGCAGACAATGAGGGCTGATGAGAAGCCAAGGACAATGGCACGGGGTTTTGAGCCTACTTCAGGTTCTGGCTTTGTGGGAGCCTAGCCAGTTTGGAGGTTCACCTTCCTAGGACGGAGGAAGGAGGACCTTGGTCTTTCCACATGGCAGGGAACCCTGACTGCTCTTTGGACTGGAGAGGGAGGGGGAGAGGAATGGGGGAAGGGGGAGAAGGGTTTGAGGATGGGGAGGAAAATAGGAGGCTGGGAGGAGGGGGAAACTTTTTTTTCCTTTTCTCAATAAAAAAATATTTAAAAAATAAAAAATAAAGTATAAAAGATATTTTTGCTTTGACCCATGATATTTTTTTTTAAAAAAGTGTCTTTTCATGTGGTGATGAAGCTGAAGGCAGAGGTGGGAATCACCCAGTGGAATTTCCAATTTAGTGTGAGGGTCTGTCGCAGCACATTTCAGGGAGAAGTTCCATTAGTTTGTCTTTGTACCCTTTAGAGGTATACCAACACAGAGGGTCTCTACTCACCTTATCTCATTTCTCCAAGAATAGGACTGCCTCTTTGAGGAAGCAGGCCTAGATTGTTTTAAAAATTATCAGAAGTCTGTCAGCTGAGGAAAAACACCTTGAATTTATTTTTTTAAGAGTCTGCTGTATAGCATTAATAGAGTCTTCTTCCTTTAGACTCTTTAATGCCCGTGACTTCTCAAGTATATGTTCTTATTTATTATAATCAGCCTTTCCCGTTAAAGTGTCTTTTGTACTATCCACATCAAACAAAGGGTTACCTCCTCAGGTCCCTGTTATGGTGCCAACCTGTTAGAAGTCAGTACCAGTGTAGTTCAGGTTCCAAAAAGGAGAAGTGGAGTCACCTAGGGAAAGGAGACTTACAACATTAGAGGGTGATGGACGTGGTTGCTGTTTATTTAAAAAAAAAAGACTATACATTTTGTACAAAAGATTAAATGGAAGAAAGGGGACATGTAAGTTGTGTTGTGGCTTGTGATCATCGATTGAGGAAGCCAACATTGACCTTGACAATTCAATAGACACCACTCATACATTAATATAAGGGCCACAAGTTCTTACCAGAGATAAAAATGTCTCCCTTTTTAGCAAGCATAAACTTTCATTAAGACCCAGAGGAAACAGGGATCTTTGTCTAAATGACTGCCTTGGGAAAAGACATTCAACTTCATTTTAGAATACTCCAGGGGTTTTTGGTATGGCTTAATTTATCCAAACAGCTAAGTCTTACAGACAGCAAAGACAGAGCTAGACAAATAATACTGTGAACCCGAGTAGAGCTTAAGTATTTATAAATCTTGATTATCAAATATAACCTTATTTATCAAGCACTTGCTACTTATCTAAATTTTCTAGCAGCTTGGTGTCAGTTTGTGTGAGTGTAGGCATGGTGATTATGCTATATGGTTTCATGGTGTTGGGAAATTTTTACAAAATGTATTTGTGGTTTTTAAGGCTGCCATCATATGTACTCTGATCCTTCAAAACTTGTGAGAACCAAAATCACCTTTTAAATTTTAATCAGTATGCCAAAGCGATCCATGAAGCAAAAATGTCCCTGATCTTGCTTTTGTTCAAGGACAAATAGTTCCTGAAATACTGGATCCTATTGCTTAGGAGAGATAAAAAAAAACAAAACAAAACAAAAACAAAACAAAACAAAAAAAAACCAAAAAAAAACATGTTTTCCCTCCCCAAAATAAAATTGTTTGACCCATCTGCACTGGAAATGTTACTCATTAGTAGACAGGAGGTAATACACAGGCAAGAGATACAACAGGATTTATGCTTGCTCCATGGGACCTGAGGAGAAATGCAATGAATTATGGGTTTTCCTTCTTAAGCCCTTCAAAACTTGATTCTGGGCCATTTCCTAAGAACCTGGGCATGGACTCAGTCAGAGCCACCTATCAAGTGTTTAATTAAAGCTTGCTTCTAATTTAAACTGTGGTAGTGGTCTTATTCTTGGCCAGTACATTTAACAACTTGCACAAACATTTCCAAAAGAATAGGCACAAGAAATCAACAATAACTCATAGTAAGAAACATTAAAAATGAAAATAAAAGCGTCCTGGGGAATGGTGATACACAGTGCCAAAATGCTGGAACATTGTCCAGCAGCACTGGTTGCCATGCAGTCCATGACAACAGTGTGCGAAAGGTGACAACGAGTAGAGGAGTCTTGTCACTCCGTTATGCTCTTCGGAACCATGCCTAATTATAACATACGGGTTGTTTCTTTCTGAAAATTTTCAATTGAAAATTTAGAACAGCTAGAATATGAAATGATGAATTTGGATTTCAGAGAAGGGTTGTTGTGTCTATACTCTACTTTACGAGATAGATTCCAGATACTTTTCAAGAAATTGGTAGCCACACCAGAGAACGTCAGTGCCTAAGTTTACAGGCAGTCTAGAGGAAAAAAGGCAGCTATAGCCCACCACTGTCAAGAAAGTGTGGTGTTCTGCACAGCTATGAGAAATGAAGCCTTTCCAACAGCCTACTTGGGTGAAGATGCAAGTTTTCACATGCAGAAAAGACAGAATAATGTGAATACTAAATTTTAAAATGCAAGCATTTTCACTTTTGAAATTCTGCATAGATATTCCCATTAAACTGGCATGAATATCATACATACATACATACATACATACATACATACATACATACATACATACAGACATAAATGTCTGGAGCTGGAATATAGCCAATCAAATAGACCTGTCGCTGTTAATGAATACCAGAACACAAACTCAATAAGTCATGGGCACTGGGGAGGGAACCCACTAGTATTATTCTGCTAAAGAAACATAACAAAAAAATGACTCCTAATGGAATATTGCTATACTCATTGATCAATGCATAACTAAGTCCTTGTCATGCTGTAAGTAGTAGCACAGTGGCCCACAACTTGACAATGTGGACAGAACGGGAGACTTTAGATACTCAGTCCTACATGGAGTGTCTCATCAAACCTTTACCTTTGTTCTCAGTGATCTATGCAGAAGAGGAGATGAAAAATTGCAAAATCCAGGATTTCATGGAAATAGCATTTACCAGACATAACAGTTCTGGTGCATATGTGAACTAACAGAAACTCTGAAAGTATGTACAAGATCTCAAAAAACTCATGTCAGACAAAAAGCTAAAACGTAGAAAAAGTTGGCACAAGCTCAACCTTTAACTAGAAAAATTATTTGTAGTCAATGCTGCTCTCAGAGGAGAAATCAGTTTTTTTTTTTTCCCCAGTGGATTGGCACAGAGTATATCTAAGCCACTTCAGGGCAGATCTCATGCCCAGGAATAATTAGCCAATACAAATTGAACTCTATGACTTTTTGTGATTATTTTTAGAGAATGAGAGAGACAGACATGAAGTTGTATTGGTAAACAGATTAAAGGAATGTCAAGGAAACTGGAGAATGAGAAAAAATATAAGCAAAATATGTTGTATGAAATTCTCAAAATAATAAATAAACTTTAAAAGTGAAACAAATACATGTCAACTCCTTTGACTCTGTGGAAAGTTGCTCTAAAACCACAGAAAGCCAAAATAAGCTGCAATTATGTACAAATTCTTTAAAAATCAGCTATGTTCATTTCTATCTTCAACCCTTAGAAACTTAGAAAGCAATTATTTTTCTTAGGTATTGATATTCAGCAACCAAGTCAAATTGATTACTCTTAATAAAATTAAAATAAAAATTTGATTTCTCTGATGTATCTTGAAATAGGTAGCCTGAATGTGCTGCAACATAAAGAGGAAAACAAGTAATATTAGTATAAAATTAAGCCTGTGGTCGATATGTCAGCTAGATAGCCAGAATACATAGCAACTTGAAATTAGCAACAGTAAAAATACCACAAATTGAAACGTCATGCAACTTCAGGTGTCAAACTCAACAAGAAGACTCAACATGAGGAGAACATATGACAAATACAAGTGTAGAAAGCAAAGATATTTATTCCAAAAGTAACCACACATTTCTATACTAAGAGCTATCAAGGCAGTATGAGCAGTGATTGACCTAGATATGTGTGATTATGATTGTGATATTAGATACATCTTCTGACAGCCTTGTCTCTTTCCATCTTTTTCTCAGGAAGATTATAATAAATGATTATTGCAATTATGTTTAATCTGATTTAATTAAGACAATAACCATGAATTATTCAGATATTTTTATTCTATCATTACTACAAAAATAGCTCAATTTTTAAAAATTTTCTTAAAAGTTAGCCAATATATACAATAATTCAGTGCATTTCCTTCTTTCTTGCTGGAGTGTCCTTTGAATGAAAACTTTCCTTCATGGATTTATGAATTTGAACACTTAGTCCCCATGTTGGTGATACTCTAGGGAAATGATGGAATTTTTAGGCTGTGGAGCTTTGTTAGAGAAAGACATTGGGGGTGGGATTGGGAGTTCATCCTCTCCCTACTAATGTTTCCGTCACTTTTTCTGCTCTCTCAAGACCTACTGAAATTCACTCCCACCATTATAGAGATTTCTTCTGTAAACTGTAGGCCAACGAAAGCTTTTGTTTTATAAATTATTTTTGACCATGGTATTTTATCACAACTATGCTGTCTATGATTTGATAAAAATGTTGAACAGAATAAGGCTAACAATATGAACTCAGAAATCATATCTTACTTAATACCATTATGGGCATGCTTTTGTTGCCCATTACTCTGTGTGTTCATTGCATTTTTATTATTATTATTTTTACAGTTGTCACAAGTACAAGTATCAACAAATTCCAAGGTATCTTAAAAATATCACTGTCAAGATTCATATAAAATACGTATTAAAGTAGGTTGCTTGTGAAATTGTGGATCTATATAAATTTCTCATATACTTCATGCATTTATTTCTGCTTCTTTTGCAATATCTGAGTGCAGCCAGATATTTGTTTTTTTTTCTAAACCTCCACTGGAAATATTCATGTTTATTGATATGTGATCTACCTAGTGAGGTATATTCCCCCTCATCTGCCAACACCCTAGACACAGTGAGAAAGAAGTCATCCCATAATTATATATTTTACCTAGTTTTCATAATTTTCTTTTCTTGCATTATTATTTTAATGTAGCAAATGTAGTTCCTGTACTTTATAATCACATTCAAAGTAGTTTCCAAATCTGATATCCAAGTTAAAATTGCATGGACTTATCTTTTCCCAAAACAAATCGGTTTGTTTCCATTTATCTCTAGCACCAGAGTTCCACACATTTAAGCTGGTTAAATGACGCTTCTAGGGCAATGCTGTTATTTATTACGATGTGCTATCCAATTGCACTGCACCTGTCTGGATCAGAGGCTTGCAATAATGCAATGAAAATGATCGGAATGGGTCACAGGTCTAATGTCTTAAGCACATAAACAAAGACTGCCCAGGGAGAGTGTTAATCCATGCTCATTAATTTTTGAATCCACATTCTGCAAGTTCATCCAAAAATTTATGAAGCACGTCAGAGTTTGGCTTCAACAGCAATAGAGACATACCAGAACATATGGCCGGGGGGCAAGACAAAGTCCTTGGCAGTGCTCCTGCAGGGAGCCGGGTGAAATGAAACCCATTAGACCCTCCACCGTGGTCGCCAGAGTCACAGCCCACAGAAGAGGAATGTCTGCAATGTCTCTGAAAGCGTGAAAGGTAATTGAGACTCATTTCAATTACTCCCACCCAGACTTGCTCTGCTCTGTCTAGAGGGTTCTGCTTTTTAGAGTACACCATTATGCATGACCATTTAAATCAAGTGAAATACATTCACCTTACTTTTTGATGTTCCAAGCGTATACCCAGATGCATGAGTATATGTATTATTTACACAAAGTCATTGTTGAACACACTATACAAATGATATGCATAACTATAAGTGCATATGCCCTTTTTTATTACATAACTTAGTACCAGTATGTAAATCAGTAAGTAAATCAGACATTGAAAAAAAAATCAAGGAGAAAATAAAAACAAAGAAATTATTTTCAAAAAGTTATGATTTACTACAGAGATTGAGTAGAACCGACATGATAAGATCTCAGCAAGGAAAACAGGCTTTGCCAGAGTTGAATAAGGGAAAAATGTGTTTTCATACTAACACCTTTTGTTTCACGAAAAGTATTTCTCCACCTATGCAACACATAGACAGGGCTGCTACATTCTCATAGTACAATATTGCTGCAGAAACATTCTACAATACATGGATCACATGTTAATAAATTATCAAAGTACTTTCATAAGTAGAAGCCTATTCGTATCCATTTTGTATGCCTTGGGAAGCCCAGAGTCCCAGCTTTCCCACACGTATACTCCCATTGACCAGAGGCTCCAGGGTTCCTCTGAGATATTCAAGTACACTTACTTCTCAGTAATTGCTCAATTCTAATTTTCCTGGCAGGAATGCTTTTTAAAAGAATCCCATTGTTCATTTTATCAATTCTTCCTGGTATCTTCACAAGTGTCTACCCTACAAGAGGTTTCCGAATACTCTGTTGATAGTACACATATATTCAAGTACAAATAGCAATGAATTTTTCCTGCTTATCTCTCCCTGTTTTGCTGTCCTATATCAGAGTACATTTTTGAATTTATTACTCTGATAGTAACATAGCATGAATAGTCTCTTGTATCTTGAATTACACCAAAGTGACTGGATTGCAGGTGATAGTAAATATTTACAGAATGACTGAATGAATTTCGCTTAAGTGGATTTTATCTCCCCATAAAACATACAGTAAGAGTTATGTTCACTTGTTTTGCCACAGATTATGAAGAAACATATTCTAAAATAGTTTTAAATTTTACATGCTAAGATAATATCCAATATATAATTTACACTTTATTTGAGTCTAAATATTCACAGTATTCTGTTCCAGAGAACAAAATCCACAACCTTCACACTATTTGTTCTTTTGCATCCACTCTCCTATTACATGCAGAAGGGAATTTTAAATTTTCTGTTTCCCAATTTTTCTGAGAAATTGCCATACTGATATCCAAAGGTGCTGCACCAGTTTGTACTCCCACCAGCAATGCAGAAGCATTTGCATTACCCAAAATCTACTCCAGCATAAGTTGTGCTCAGAGTTTTTGATCCTGGCCATTCTGACAGGTATAAGATGGAATCGCAAAGTTGTTTTGATTTGCATTTCTCGGATGACTAAGGATGTTGAATATTTGCTTAAGTGTCTTTCAGCCATTTTAGACTTCTGTGTTGAGAGTTCTCTGTTTAGGTCTATACCCCATTTTACTTATTGGACTATCTTCCTCAATACTCAGCAATAACACTTTTGGGTATATACCAAAAGGATGCTCAATCATACCACAAGGATTTGTGCTCTACTATGTTCATAGCAGCATTGTTTGACATAGCCAGAACCTGAAAACAACCTAAAAGCTCCTCGACCAACGAATGGATAAGGAAAATATTGTACATTTATACAATGGAGTACTAAACAGCTGAAAAAAATAATGACATTTTGAAATTTGCAGGCAAATAGATGGATCTAGAAAACATCATATTGAGTGAGGTAACCCAAACCCGGAAAGACAAATATTATATCTATTTACTAATTAGTGACTTTTAGACAGAAAGCAAAGAAAACCAGCCTACACTTCACTATATTAGAGAAAACTAGACCACAATGAGGATTTTAAGAGAGACGTACATGGATCTAATCTACATGGGAGGTTGTAAAGAACAAGATCTCCTGAGTAAATTGGGAGCACGGGGATCATAGGAAAGGGGAGAAGCAGAGAAGAGAGATAGGGAGGGGAGCAGAAAAAAATGCATAGCTCAATAAAATCAACAAAAAATTTAAAAAATTCCATTTCATACTTTAATCATTTTCATATTTTGTAGTTCATGTTCTTTGCTTCCTTGGATTATACTTTAGAAACTAGACTGGATTAAAACTTTAAATCCTCATGAATTATGCTCCTTCAGGCTAGAAGTAGACGTAGGCCATTATATTTGTCTTCATCAACTCATTTCATTCAAGAATGAATAACATCATAGTGTTTTATTGAAATCGTAACCAAGTAGTGGTCTTGTATGACATATCTTCTTCTGAGTTAACTTACTCTTAAACAATTTTTTTAGTAGCAGTTTATCAAAATCTAGTATAAAGTTGTCTTAAAGGCTATAATTTTTCCTAACATATTTGAGTATTTCTATGGACACTTCTCTGTTTCTGTATACACTTCCCTTATAGATTTTGTAGTTGCTACTGGGAAATTGATTGGTGGCTTCCTGGCAGTACATTCATAGTAATTTTGCAAACACTCTTGTTCTGCTTTAATTGTTTGTTCCTTTCTGCTTGAAGATAATGTTTCCCTGTTTATCCCAGGTTGTCTTGAACTTACATCCTCTTGTCTTCATCTTCATGTTTAGGGATTCCAGGTAGATTCAGTTTTTATTTTCCTTGTCTTTTGATCCCTTGTTGTGTACCTGGAAGCTAATTTGTCTTCTACTGTCCTAAGTTCTGTAAATGTGTCAGCTTCTTACATGTTATTTTCTGGTGTTAAGTCTGGCACAAGGGCTCTCTGCAGTTGGCAAAATCCCTGGTCTTTTCAGTTCTGTATAAAGTGTTCTGTCCTTTCTTTCTCGTGAGCCACATTTAAATGATCATTTGTGGATGGAATTACTATGAGTATCTTATTTTTAAATAATATTTAAGGTTACTGCTTCTTGTTTTGATTCAAACACTCACGTGGATACACACTTGTCTGTGTGAAGATGTGTACGTGTGAGTTCAGTTGTCTTCTGAGGCCAGAAGTAAGAATGAGATCTCCTGGGACTGGAGTACAGGTGGTAAGTTACTAGCCTTCCTAAGCCGATGCAAGAAATAAGGTCAAAAAGGGAGTATTAACCCAGAGGACATAGGTCAGTGATTAAGAAAACAAAGAATTATTGTATAGTATCTTTTTTTCCCCTTGGATTTTTTTTTTATTTTTACTTAAAAATTTTCACCTCCTCCCATTTCCCTCCCCCTACCCCCATCCCCCTCCCTCTCCCTCTCCAACCCAAAGAGCAGTCAGGGTTCCCTGCCCTGTGGGAAGTCCAAGGTCCGCCCCCCCCAACCAAGGTCTAGGAAAGTGAGCATCCAAAACGACTAGGCTCCAACAAAGCCAGTACAATCTTAATTCATGTTTTCTCACCCACTTGGGACAACAACAACAACAAAGAATTTTAACACAAGTTTTTGCCCTTGTGAAGTAAGGATACTTTTCCACTAAACCTACCATAACCTCTGTTCTACTAACAAATTTTTTTTTCATATTTCAATTTAGTTGCTGCATATGTATTATTTTCTTCTGAGAACAAAGGGGGTTTGTTTGATCCAGTTGTTATGTAGTACATCATTTATTTTGCACTCATCTTAAAACTCTTTTAATACAAAATGTAAAATCTTACTCAAGACATGACTAATGAGAGAAAATAAAGAGATATTTGTGTGATACCATGTATACGATATATTTATAAATTGTTGTGCAATATATTTATATGGTTTTTGTGTGTTACCTAGTTTTATGCAAGTTTGACACAGTTTGAATCTTTTGGAGAAAAGAGAATCTCACCTGAGAAATGCTCCTACCACACAAACAGGCACTTCTATAATGTTATGATGTGGGGCTATTAAGTCTAATTGTGGGAGGTTCCACTTCTGGGTGGTCCTGTGTGCTATAAGAAAGCATCCTAAAACAGCTCTGAAAGCTTGCCAGTAAGCAGTGTTTCTTATGGCTTATGATCTCTAAATTCAGGCCAGCGCTGATTTGGTCACACATTTTATTTGAAAGCCTACTTTCTTTAGAACAGTACATGAAACTAAGTATCATGAGGGTTCTGTCACACGGAAGCCATGAACTTCTCAGCTCTTCTGTTAAAAAGATCCTGACTGACTCATGACCTTTTCACCAGTTACTCTGCTGTTTATTTCTCACTATCTAATAATTAGGTTTATGTTTCCTCATATTTTCATTTTTCTTAGATTTTATTTTAGTCTTGATTAATAGTATAATTCTGTGATCCATTACTTTTATATCTTTTGTTCACAACATGTAATGATAATTTTAATCACTATTTTTATTTTCCTTTTATAATTTTTGAGCTTATACTATAATCACAACAATTATCCTTACTCTTCTCACCATCCACACCTTCTGGTATATCCCTGACACATATCATAAAACCATGGCCTCTTTCTTTATTATTTTCAATTGTGTATATATATATATATATATATATATATATATATATATGTTATTTGTTTATTTGTAGTGACGACTCTTCCTCAGCAAAGACTACTTCATGTACTCTTAGCATTCCTTAGCTGTGATTAGTGATTATGCTGTTTAAAATTAAAATGGCAGTTGAAAGCTCTCTTTCAAGATCCATGACTTTGGTAATCCAGGGTATTTGACTAAGTTTCTGGTAGCAAAAAATAATTTTTCTCATATTGAGATGGTCTTTTTTTTAAATCTATTTTTAATTGATTTTATTGAGCTATACATTTTTTCTTGAGCAGATCTTATATGTAAGTAGAGAGCCACAAGTAGGGTTGCCACAAATGTATCCATGCCTCCACTGCACCCTCAGAGTTTTCAAGGCATGCTGTTCATTGCTTGTATACCATTCAGAACTACCTACACCTGGATGACAATGCCCATAGATGGTTATGCCCTCTAACCATTAATCAAGAAATACCCCAAATATTTGTCAACTAGCCAATCATCATAGAGGTACTTTGTAAGAGGTTTTATTTTCCCAGATGAATCTTGTTTGTGTCAAGTTGATTGAAAAATCTACCCAGAACAGAGTATCATTTTAGATAGGAAAAATAAATAAAGTTATACTTTATAGACCTAAATATGGCTGGTGGAAGTTATACATGCAGAGGAACTCCCAGGACCCACTGTGAATTCCAGTGATAAGGGAGTCTCAGAGTTGCCTGAAATCTCTAAGGCTGATATCCTTGACTAGTAGGCTCTGCATTGATGCATGTAATTCTAAACCAAAGCTCTTCTCTCAACAGAAAATCGGTGACCTCTGAGCTTGGCGGTGGTGGCACATGCCTTTAATCCCAGCACTGGGGATGCAGAGGCAGGCAGAGCTCTGTTAGTTTGAGGCCAGCTTGATCTACAAGAGCTAGTTTCAAGGATAGGCTCCAAAGCTACAGAGAAAGCCTGTCACAAAAAATCTAAATAAATAAATAAAAGAAAAGAGAAAAGAAAAATCAGTCACCCCTCCCCCCATTTTCTGTTGTCTTTAAATAAAGAAAATGCCACTTGAAAAATTTTAGATTCAAAAGAACATACATGTTGGAGGTAGTGGTAGTGTCCTCTCTTCACAGCTACTATGCTCTACAATCTCAATTACCAGTTGCTTTTTCTTTCCTTTTTTTTTTCATTTCATTTCATTTTACACTCCAAGCATGTTTTCCCCATTCCTCTTCCTGTCATTTTCTTGCCACCCTTGAAGTCCAAAACCCACCCACTTCTCCCAATGGGTAATGGCTCCCATGGGGAGTCATCAAAGTCTGGCACATTAATTTAGAGCAGGACCAAGCCCCTCCCCAATGCATTCAACCTGAGTGTGGCATCCCACCCTAGGGAATGGAATCCTGCAATCTAGCTCATGCACCAGGGAGAGAACCAGGCAATTTTAAAGTTGGGGACTTTAACAGGAGAACCATATAAATGTGTTTGAGCTGAAGATTATAAATGGAGGTAAAGAGATAAATGTATCTCCTGATACTGAATAAAAGAGAAATAAACATTTTTTTTTTGTCCAATGAGAGATAGGATTTAATAGTATTTTGAGTAGCTAGCACAGTATTTAAGTGGAAAAGGCTTTCAGGGTTTTTTGTTTGTTTGTTTGTTTGTTTGTTTGTTTATTTTGTTTCACAGACTAGTTTGGCAGATTTACAGATTCTGAGAATGTGGGTGAAATCCCTTCCATTTGCTCCTGGTGTGAATAGAAATTATGGCAATCCATCAATAATATGTCATAATTGCAGCTACACATATTTTTAAACCAGTAAGGGGAGAGAATTTAATAGATGACGTTGAGGTTGGCAAAAATGAATGGAATCACTACCAACATATAGCAGAGAGAAGTCATTCATTCTCATTTACTTTGTGCCCATTCTACTGATTATCAAATAAAATATTAAAATAAAATACTACCATTTTAATCTACAGCAGTATAAACCTTCCTTTACATCTTGCTGAGTATTTTGGAGACAGGATTTTAAGGGAAATACAGAGTCTCAAAGGATTTGTCTTATGGAAATACATGGTCTCACTAGGGTCAAGGAGATTAAAAATGTATTCTGCTTGTAAATCCCTTATCTCTGAGTAAAAGCGCTCCCCTTATAGAACTCATTGTGTCTCATAGAGAACTTGATTGCACAAAGTTTCTTGAGAAAGCAGGTCATTACTCTGTGGAAATCCTTTAGTAAGCAATGATAATACTAGTTGACTTCAGGAACCTTGCTGGTGGTGTGAATTCCAAGTAGGTAAGTCTCGTGGCCAAACTGCAGAGTGATCTGTCCATCCACACGGGTCCTCTGCCTCATTTGCCTGTCATCACTCACTAATTTGCCAATGAAACACAAACCCTGTGTCTTCGATCTTCCCTTCAACTCTGTGTTGACTCCAGCTTTCTAAACTCTAGACACAACATCAATAGAGAAAACTGTCTATCCAACCCTGCTCTAGGATCTGATAGACAGAACCACTGTGCATATGTTACTAGAAAATTCAAAATTTATTCGTGTCTGTTTTCCAAACTGCTGAGACATCAAAGAATGTGATGTTATTCAGATCCTCACACTTGAAAAAACCAAAACATCATCACTGAAGAAATTGTGCAGTCTTTTGTGGCATATTCCTCAATAACTTCCCATGGGGTATTATAGAAAGCAAGTGATCTGTGCTTATGTCATGTGCAATATGCCAGTGATAATGAAGTAGATTTGTTGTTTGCTTTTCACAGCAACTGATAAAGAAAGAGATTGTGAGTGTTTATTCACAACACTGATAATAGCAGCCAGTAAGTAAATTCTTAAGACAGAAGCATTTCATTCCTGCCTTACACATTTAAACTACTCAAAACTTAGACTAGTTAATCAATGTGCTTGTGGTTGGTGTTTCAAATAACTTAATTAATAGTGTTTTACCAAAGTAGTGAGAATTTAATATAGCATATTACTTCCAAATGACACAGTAGTATATACTTTTAAAATGCCTTGCCCGAGGAGAAGCACACAGCTAAACATGAGCAATTTATATTGTGATATAGCTGATACCAAATGGTAAACCCACTTGGAGTCTATGGACCTCTATTCAATGGTTCAGCCCTTTTCTTGTCATGCTTTATTCTTAGCATCATGAAAATTTGAGCTTACTAATCATTTTGTGTTCTCCCTATGAATATGCCTATGTACTTCTTTTAGGCAATGTGTTCAGACTAGTTATGAATATCATTGAGGATCATAACATGACAGGACACTCATTCCATCTGCCTTGATCTATTTTAATGAAAAAATCATCAACTGACACGTATAACAGAGCAAGAATTGCAGTTAACTGTGTCATCAATTGTCATCACTATGGAGAATGACCACCTAAGTTTAGGGGAAACTACAATAAGAAATACGGGACACATAAATATTTTACTTTTACTCGATATGTTTGAGTTGAACTGCATTAGTTTGAAAAATAAAAATGTATACACACACAAATTAGTCTAGCTAAAATGTGTGACTAATAAAAAATGCTTATGAGGCCTCTATAAGCTATCAGTACTGTCCTAATTGTTTTAAAGGAAACGTGGACACTGCCTTTAAAATTGGTGGTAGGCATGAAGATTTTCATCTCACTGAGATGGAATCTATAGCTCTGGGTCCTAAAACCGTCCAGAGTGGTTTCTTTGTGGAACATACTTAATGAGGTATTACCATTGATATTTTACTTTGGTGAGCCTAAAATTATGAATCTTTTCATCCTAAGACTCATATTTTAACAAAAAGGAAAGCAATAAACACAACATACAGTGTGAAAAGTGACAGCTTAATAAATAACCTATTTATCCCGTATAATTTTTAAAGCACCTAATTATATCACTTTCTGATCAAAGATGGCAAATAATCTCTATTTTCTTTAGCACTCTGTTTATATAACAGGTGTTTTAGTAACTCCACTGCTTTTAATTCACTAAAGACATTTCCTTGGACACTAGTTTGACCATCTGTACATAATGCTCTAATGATCTTATTTTATTTTCATGACATTTCAAGCTACTTAAGGGCTTATCCCTAAAATTTGGAAAGCACCTACATTAAACTTCTGCCAAGTGGAAGCATAAACAAAGATAGCAATTGATCAACTGAAATATCCTTAAAGCCATGTGCAAAGAATATTAACTTAAGGGTGTTGGACTGACTTTATATTTAGATTTAAAGTTTTTATGAACTACAGAAGACTCAGAATACTTAGTTGATGAGTTTTGCAAGTCTGAGGGCATTTGAGCAGGCAGAGAGGTTATCCACACTGTAAGAACAACTGAGATGGTGGTTCTAAATAGGGTTCTAAACATATCAAGCAAGATGTAACTGGTCATAAAGTATTATATCTCAGTGATAGCTAGTGTTATTTTCTCCAAAAGTATAGAAAGGAACTGCTAGATTTAAGAACTGGAATTTTAAAAATAGTTTAATAGTTAGAGCATGAGAACATATACTCAAATATTATCCATCATGTTCTTTTAATATTTAGAACCCATGCATACTGTTGTAAAAAATTTTTCTGGGTGAATTTTATATTTTTTCTTGAAATTTCGGGTGAAAGCATGGTCTTGTGGTGTTTAGGAATGTTAAAATCTGTGCCAAGAACCTCCAGTGAGGGAAGCAGAATTACAAAATAATGCATATCAGTCTATATATTTCTCTCCTAGCATAGCCTGATTTGAATCTTTTACACATATGTGTTTGTTTGTTTTGTAGTTTTAGTGTTTGAGTGAAATAGCATGTCAAAGACTTTTGACTAAGCATGTCAGTTATCTAATATGTATGATTAATTTTTGTTGGGATAATTTATATATTAAGGAGAATTGGTTTTAAGAACAATTTCCCAGTATAACTGTGATGAGGTTTAAACTATGGCTTTATGTCTAATAATGTTTATTTTAAGGATTCTTTTTTTATTTTATAAATTTTTTATACTTGTTCTTGGCATGTATTTTTTTTGGACTGACAAAGTCTCTTAATGGATTGTTGTTTAATGGCTTTGAAGACTAATAGTAGTGGTATGTACATTTTGTCACTTACTAGAATTGTTATTGCAGATTTTTTTTCTGATTTACTTTTTTCATTTTTTTTTACCTTGATGCATTATCTGTACTTGATGGTGAAGTGTATTCTTTGAAGTGAGCACACAGATAGATTCTGATTTTTAATCCAGTCTACTGCTTTGTGTATTACTAGTTGGTAAATTAGAACATAATTAATAGGTAATTATTAACAGATATGTAATAATTCTTTCATTTTGCTTATTTTATTGATTTTCAAAGATTCCTTTTGGTGAAATTTCATGGTATCATCTTGTGGTGATATCTTGCATTTAGTTTTCCTATTTTTCAGTTTAAACAAGTCTACCTAGTATCCCTAAAGATACTTTAGACAGCCTAAAGATCATAAATTCCTTTAGCTTATTCTTATAGCGAGAACTTTTTGTTTCTCTTTCACTTCTGAAACAACTTTATTGGGTATTATATTCTGGGTTAAGAGCAGATATGATCTTTCACAAATTGGGGTTCATTTCTTTGTGACATTCTGGTATAGATTTGTTTTTTTATAATATAGGTAGTCATTGTCGGGTTGTACAAACATTAAAATCATTAAAAAAAAGTCAGTGTGAGAATACATTTTAGTTGTATTATCAAAAAAGGATAGCATGTTTTTCTTCTTTTAATTCTAATTGTTAAAATGTTATAGAGTAGATGAATTT
>NW_004949107.1:1930178-1935759 GCF_000317375.1 Microtus ochrogaster
AAAAAAAAAAAAACGACATATTGAATTTTGCATGCAAATGGATGAAATTAGAAAACACTATCCTGAGTGAAGTAATCCAGACCCCCAAAAATGAATATTGTATGTACTCACACTAAGTGATTACTAGCTATGAACAAAGGATATTGAGCCTATAGTTCATGATCCTAGAGAAGTTAAATAATAAGGTAAGCCTTAAGAAATACATATATACATCCAGATGGAATTTTGAAGTAATTTTGAAACCTTAAGCCATCACCCAACGAAACATTCAAGCCAATTAGTTCAGTGACACATTTAAACTGACAAGGTTATATGTAGTTATACCCCAAACCAAGATGAACTGACAGTTGAGTTATACTCCTGGAATGACTGGAGCTGTTTAGAGGGATTTGGAGATGACTACTTCGTAGAAAATAGAGTTCACAGTAGTTTTAGGTTTGCATTAGATGAATGCTAGCAAGGCCTTCTGAGAAAAAGCACCAGTACATGTTGCTCACAATTTAGGACAAACCTAATTTCCCACATTGTTCTCCAGTACTACCAGGTTTGTAGACTTAGCTCCTTTGACATACAACATTTTCAGAGACCTTGAGAAACTTATTCTTTTTCTAGTGCTGCCTTTAAGAAGGTCTACAAATTGGGTGAGTTAAATATATTTCCTTATGTCAGAAGATAAAGGGCTGACATGAAGATGTTAACAGCAATGAGTCTTCTGAGGCCACTCTTTCCGGACTTTAGAATGTTTTCTTCTCTGTTTTCACATGATCTTCTCCCTCTGAGCCCATTTCTCACGTATCTCTTAAAATCAGTGATCATATCAAGTTAAGGTCTGAAGACCCCTGCTCATTCTTTCTTTTTTCCCTGCTCATTCTTTAATGTTATTCTTTTCAAGAATACAAATGGGCTAATTGCCCAAACATTTCATAAAATCTTGATATCAGGTGGAAATTCTGGTTTCTTTTAGATTTATTTGTCAGTTATGTAGATCAATGTGTGACTGTGTAAAAGTGTGTGTGTGATGACCTTCAGATGCCAGAAGAGGGCATCATATTTCTGTGGAGCTATAGTGATAGACAATTATGTGCCACCTAATGTGGATGCTGTAAACTAACCACAGGTTCTTGTCATCAACAGCAGGTGTTTTTACCCACTGAATGGTCTCCAAAGATCCGGTACGGTGGATCTTATTAATAATGAACAATGCAATAAATAGCAAAAGTACTTACCCCAAAATTTAATATGAATAATATTACAAGAAATAACGTATGAGGCTGTGTTCTTCTGTGCAGTTCAGAACACAAGCACACACATGGAGAATTTAATCAAATCAGATCAATGCCTAGCATCTCAAACAGATGCTGACCTCCACAAAGGGTAATATCTGCATACCTGATAGTGAAGAAATTGCTCCTCTTCTCTCTAAATTATTTCAATAGGAATAGCCCAATATGATTTAATATTATAGACTTTAATTAAAAAACAATTTGTTGAATTAAAAATTGAAAAGAAATAAATCTAGAAAAGATAAATGTTTATTCTGTTTTTTTTCTTTTTTCATAAGAATTATTATTTATTATCAATATTCCTAAGGCTTAAACTGGCTGATTTCCCCAGAGAACCGAGTAATCTCTGTTCTAATTGCATTGGTTACAGACATGTCACATCAGTTATATACTCCCATGACAACTATGGAGCCCAACTTGATACAGAATAGCCCCAATTAGTTAACTGAATTTCCTAATTAGTCTTCGTTTCTACAAAACAATACTTTCCCTCAAACAAATAGGAACATTCCAGGTTGCTCTGAGATATCATTTATTAAAACCATGCAAATAGATACTTATCCATGTAGGCAAATAAATTGTCAAGAGGTAATGAATTTTAGCATTTCTGGGAATTTCTATGTACCAAACATGGAATTTGCAAGAATTTCACATTTTACATAAAGCGTGTAAGATGTGTTGTCTAAATAGACTAAAATATAGGTGGTTTTCTTTTTCAGCTTCTGGAAAACTTTAATAGGAATTGGGAATTGGAAAAAGACCTATTTTGGCAAATATGAATTGACATTATTTACATAACAAATACAAGAATATATGTAGCATCTAAGAAATAAGAGATACTGCCTAAAAGTTTTGACTAATATATGAAACGTCTCTGAAGCACGCATGTGCCACATCATCCACTCCATGAGAAGGAACCCATGCCAAATGCTGCATTGTTAGACAGGAACCTGAGGCTAGAGAGTCTGTGGACCCAGGGCAAAACCAAATACTCATACTCTACTAAAGGGAACTTAGTAATGAAATTACTACTAATGACATTGATTTTTTTCATAGATCAGTGATTTCCCAAACCATCATCAGAAAGCTTTCTACTGTAGCATATGGGAACAAATTAAGAAACCAATATCCAGAAAATAGAGTTGAGAGTAAAAAATATTGAAATTCTCATCCCTTAAAAGGGATGTCCCCATCAAATACTCACACCCTCCTTCAAAACAAACCCCACAGATATAAGAGAACTCTACAAAAGAAGAAGTGGGAAGATAAGATTTATAAATTGTGGTGGACACCAAGGAACAAGGCCTTCTAAGACAGCAGTATCAACATGCATACGAACTCACACTGAGACAGTGACATGATCGGGTCTTGCAGTGGTCTGCAACAGATGGATTCAAGAAATGAGGAAAATAAAAAGCAATAAAAACATTTCAAAACAGCAACCACGAAACACAGAAAATGCACAAGAAGCACATGCATACATATGTATACAATAACTACAACAAAAGCACAAAACACAAAATCAGAAACCATAATAGACAAGTAAAAACTATTAAGATTTAAAAAATGCCTAAACAAAGCTATATGAGACAAAGTATCTCCAAATCAACATTGATTTCATTTCATTTTGCTCATTTCCTGATAGCATGGCTCCTGTCTTTAAGTGCTGTTCATGCATTGAATAAGACTCCAGCAGAGAAAACTGATTTTACCTATGTACACGGATCTCACTTGGAGATAGGTTATTTTTTAAAGAATGGAAGATCACGCTGTCAACATTGGGAAACTCTCTCATTTAAACCTGTACAGTCCCAGTGCGTGCCGTTACAGTTTCTGTGAGTTCTTATGTGTAATAGTCCGGTTGTTTATGGAAGATACTGTTTGCTTGGTGTTTTATATCCTCTTTTTCCCCCATACCTTTTGGAGACCTGAATGGAGGGATTTGATAAAGACATTCCATTTAGTACTTAGTATCCCAAAGGCTTTGTATTCTTTTCCACATATTCCCACTGTAAGGGTAAGTTTCTCCAATTTTAACTGAGCGAGGCACTGACTTGTGGATATAGTCGAATATCTTTAGGAGTAATTTTATTGCTGTGTTCCTTTATCAGAACCATAGTACTGTTTCCCTCCAACGTTATGTTCAATCTAGTCTCATGTTCTTGGCCACCAAAGCACTTTCAGACATGGGTTCCATATCATGGAGGAGGCTTTAAAAACAATAAGACAGTGGTTCATTACTGTCTAAACATTTGTGCCACTATAACCCCACAGAATCATATAGGAAGCCAAGGCAACTTTAAAAGGAAGATTTTTAAAATCCTTTTCTTAGAGATTATTATATAATTAAAATATCTTTTCTTTACCTCCCTCCATACTCTCCATGTACCCTGCATTACTCTTGTTCTATTTCATGGCTTCTTTTTTTCACCAATTATTATTGCTTGCCATATGTATATGTATACACACGTTTATTCAAGAATATAGCCTGCCCACTCCATATATTCTTATTTGTATGTATGTTTTAGGGCTTACTATTTGATACCGAATAATCAATCAGTGTGTTCCACCCTGGGAAAGATCATATTTTCTGCTCCCAAATATCCCGAGACACTTGTAGTTCTGGGTGTAGGGTTGAGTCCTCACAGAATTTTCCTCATTCATTTTGACATATCTGTTGATGTCACACTTGATCAGCTCAAGTTTGGGAACTGAGCTGCCTCCAAAATGCAAAAGAAGTCATCATCAATCATTGAAAAAGTAACTGCACCAATAATTTATTAAATCAGTATAATCTCTAAATGAATTTTCTTTAAACCCACAGAGAAATATAGCTTTTACCCTTCTTCACTGAGGAAATTTTTTTAATACAGATGAAGACCACAAAATGAGAGTTTTACTCAGGGTTACATATAGTTTAGAGTGTTGAAGTATTTGGGAGTGAAGAAACGGGATGGTAGCAGGTCACCAGAGCAGTGGTTGAGAGTTCAAATCTCAATCTACAAAATTGGAAGATAAGAGAGCAACTCAAAATAGTAATTTTTTAGATCTCATCAAAGCCAGCTTCCAGTGATACATCTCTTTTAAAAAGGCCACTTGTGGTGTTCCAGCCCGGATATCTTCACCAACTGTTGACCAAATATTCAAACATGTAAGTCTATGGGAATAATATTCTTTCAAACTACCACAGAGGCATTTAACAAATTGGCAAATACCTGGAAAATAATATTAAAATTGATATACTTATTAATATAGAAAACCAAATGACCAAAATTAACCAATAGTTAATTTTCCCCTAATGAAGTTTTTGGCAATGAATATTATGCATAATCTGAAGTTCTTAGTAGAAAATATCTATAATTTCCTTATTTTACTTTGATTTGGAAAAATCCAAGAAATTTATTGACAATTTGAACTAATCTTACCTTTATATATATTGGGATGATGGTATCAAAATATATCAGCAAATCAGAAATTAGCCAAGTGACAATTGAAATTAATCTATTAAATTTATTTTGGAAATATAAAGTATTTAAGCTTATATGGTTTGGCTATAGCTAAAATGAATCTGATGTGGTACCTGTTACATAAATGCTCTTCTTGATATGGAATACTGTTAAGCTGAAACACAAATTATATTCTTTGCTTTTTAGTCAACAATCTTTTAATGGTTGCTTTGTCATCTTTCTTATACTTCATTTTTTTTTTGAGATTGCAATATAAACAGAACAAGATCACTTCTTTCTTCTTTTTTCTCCTTCTAAATACTGGCATATACCCCATCCTACCCTCTAAATTTGTACCTCTTTCTATATCATATCATGTTACTTATGTGTGTATTTTCAGAACTGACCATTTGAGCTGGACAATCACTTGGGAAGTTTCTGAGGAAAACGTTTCAATTGCCTGCAGTTCTTTGTGTAGGGTTGAAGATCCATGGCTGTTTCCCTCTCAGTTTTGCACATCTATT
The DNA here is from genome assembly GCF_000317375.1 of Microtus ochrogaster. Classification (NCBI taxonomy): domain Eukaryota; kingdom Metazoa; phylum Chordata; class Mammalia; order Rodentia; family Cricetidae; genus Microtus; species Microtus ochrogaster. Next base: position 1,935,432 of record NW_004949107.1, read on the forward strand.
GTTGACATCCTTTATCATCTCACATTTGGGTAGTCACCTTTTTATAGCATACACTTGTAACTGGAGGTGAACAGAGTGATACTCATTCACACTTGGAGCTTCTCAGCAATGAACAAAGTGAAATCCTATTAATCTAAATGTCACACTTTCAGCTACTGAAGGAATTGCTGTGTATGCTATACCATATCAAATGCACATAAGGCAACGTTTACACTTTATCACTATAAACTTTATCATTATAAACCAGTGTGCATACTTTCTGTGGTATTCGAGTACCCAGGTACTCAGTTGAACAGCAAAAAGACATTAATATAAGATTAAAAAATAA
>NW_004949107.1:1935859-1938331 GCF_000317375.1 Microtus ochrogaster
AGGAGAAGTTCTACTACAGACCTTGTAACTTTAATACAAGGAAAAATGAATAACTTATAGTTGACCTAATACATATTTAAAGGTTCGTTTTCCATTTTCCTCCTCCAGTTACAACATTGCCCTAAGGAAATCTTCCCCTGTCTTAATTTTACCTGGAATTGTATTTGAGACACTGCATTAATTGAAATAAATTAAAATTAAATCAGAAGTGGAAGTTATGTCCATAATTCTTTACATCCAATAGAGCATGGTATTATCTTTGCCATAAGGTTTATTTCATGTTAACATTTAACGTTGAATATGTACACAGTAGATACTTAATATGTTTTTAATAAAACATAAAGTATTCCGCATTTGAAACATTCATTAGATCCACTGAGCCACTCTTTCTATGCCTCTATTATAGACAACTTCAAGCAAACAGAAAACAGGCAATTATGCCATTTTTTAAATGAGGGCACTGATAGCTCCTATATTTGTTTTCTAAGTAGTGAAGCAATTGTTAGTATCATTATTTAAAACAAAAATGATGATGCCCTCCCCTACCAAGACATGTCCTCCAGTAAAAGAGGAATGATGTAGAAAAGAAAACAAGACGGGACAGTTAGCTGTCAGTTAAAAATACACAAAGCATTGTAAATTTTAAAAAAGACGTTCAAGCATTATGTTTGAATTAATTACTGAACAAAGAAATGGCTTTTATCCCTACATGCATATTTAGAGAAAGAAAAGAACTGAAGAGCAATTGTGCAATTATATGCAATTTTAGAGATAAAAATATGTCAAGAGATAGTGCATTGCCAGAACAGCATTATCAAGAAAATTAACCGATTAAACTTGAAGACATTTTAGAAACTCAACGTAATTGTTCAGGTAATAGCAACAATGGCAGAGTTTTAAGGATTCTTTTCTTCTATAAATAAAATCACTTAGTTTCATTTTATAATACACAAAATTAAAATTTGTCGATAATTGTATTAGAATGATCTCTCATGACTTCAAATACCCCTCTCACTCTCATGTTTTATACACCATTACTGCTTTTGTTACTCTTTATAACTACTTTAGAATCAACATTTCATTAATTATACAAGTATGGCTTGGTATTCAATGTGCAGTTCATGTTGAAATAAAAAAAAACCCACTCACTGCCTTAGCACCCACATTACCATGTGTATATGTTATTCTCCCCAATTTGCTGGTCACTTTTAAAAATATTTAATTTATTAATGTTATTTAGAATTATCTATGAAACTGTCTGCATTTGAATTTGAAATATTTTATTATGTTATTTTATAAAAATATTTTATTTAATTAACATAATTCATGCTTATATTTCTCGTGATGGATGATATGGTACTTTGCTTTTGAAAGGAAATACCTAGGAGAACACCTTTGGATGTGTCTCTGGTATAATTCTACATACGATTAGATTATTAGGTCTCATATTTAGTAAGGCAATTAATCTCAAATTGCACTTTTATTATGATGGTATTATTGAGAGATGGTGAGAGGTAGGAGCTGGGACCTAATTGTAGGATGTATATCACTGAGATATTCCTGTACCCTTTAAAATGCCCTCTCTTGTCTTTTTGCTAGTTAAGAATACCTTCCACATCACATTTTTAAAAAATACTATAATATTCTATCTAAACCCATGAAATCAAGTGACTATGTACTGAAAATGTAATCATTCCTCTTTTGTTTCTTGGTCTCAGCTATGCAAATGTAACTTAATATAACTTAAAATACTCAAGGTCTTTCACAGTTCTAGATAATTTGTTCCTGGTGCTTTCATCCATTTGAGAAGAAAAACAGATCTCTAATTTGGCTTAATTGTATTCTTTCTGTGTGGAAAGATCATTGTTTCCAGAAAGCAATGGTCACTGAATCCCACACACATTCTGTTATCTAACCATATTAAATGCTTATGAGAAAAATGTTTTGAGACAAATCTCTAGATGATCACATAGTTTTCTTCTCATGAGAACCACATTTCAATCTGAAATTGTTCATTTTGTTTGGCCTTAAATTTGAACAAATTTGCAAAACATAAACATAGCCTTCAGTTCATAAAGCATATAATTTATTTGCCTTGACCATATGCTCTTACAACTACCCTTTCTGTCCCTCTCCCATTTCTGCTGGCCCTCTTCCTGTTCCCAAATATCTGCCACCTTTATCCCACTTGTCCTGCTTTCCAATTTTTGTGACCCAATGACTTTCATTACAATTTCTTTCAAGAAATTGGGGAAAGCATAATCAATAATATTTTAGTCATATTGCTGTATCAATGAAGAAAATATCTGTCCATCCATTACTAATTATTAGCTGCCTATAAAGCCTCAGGCTGGGAAGAAACTTGTCAGTTCCATCCCTTCCATGACAGAATATTGACAGTCAGAATCATACTGATATTGTGCAGGTAAACACAACTGGTGTATTTCCAGAGTACAATAACAAAGCCATGCA
>NW_004949107.1:1939931-1958948 GCF_000317375.1 Microtus ochrogaster
AGAGAGAGAGAGAGAGAGAGAGAGAGAGAGAGAGAGAGAGAGAGATCAGATCTGCAAGCAGAAATTAGAATCCTAACCTCCAGAATAAATGGGATGTAAATTTAAAGTGCTTTAGTCATATGGTTTCCTGAATTGATTAATATTTTTCCTGAGATTCCTGTTTATGAAGAATTCCACAATCTCAAGCTAAGACATATATAATAGGTTAATGGTTCTGACAATGAAGAAACATATTCTGTTCCTCATGATTGAATATCATCATAAGAATTACAGCTAGGGCATAGCTTCTACCCATATAGCTTGGTACAAAATTGACTCTGCTAGAAAAGACTTCCTCTTGGCAAGAGTTTCTTTGAATTGCTTGTTGTAGTCATCATGAACTGAGAGTTTCCTAGTTTATACTGTACTCATTATGCTTCAATCTCCCTGATGCTAGAAAGCCCATCTCAGAAAGAACAGAATCTCTTGCAGAGACTTCCTCCTGATCCAGCCTCCCATGCACATCATTCTTTTTCTAAATTTATTTATATATTTATTTTTCTCTCATATATCACATTCTGATACAGTTTCCCCTTCCTCCTCTCCTCCTAGTCTCTCCCCCCAAGAACCCCTCTCCTCAGATGCCATTCTTTATAATGAAAACTTCCTCAAAAGAGTGAGTAGTTGGAACATCCCTAATAGTTGTTGCTTAGCCTTGTTTCTTTAGTAGTCAGACTCTTTTTGGTGTTAATTACTGATAGTTTCTTTACTTATTATTTTATTTCTTCCTTCATATGAAAAATTATTAAATAAAATACAATATTCTAGATTTAAAACCTTTAAGAATACAAAGTTCTTCACTGCAATGTATTATTAAAAACAATATCAAGAAATACTGATCCTGTTAACAACAGTGGCATCATTACTGATTTTATTTGTTAAAGGTATTTGAGCAACAAAAGTTGACTTTCATGTGATTAAAAAAAGTATCAGAAATTAGGTGGAAAGAAGAAGGGGGTGATATGAGAGGTGTTGAGGGAAGGGAAAGTGAACAGGAAGGACCATTAATTTAATATATTTTGTAATATAACATGGCTTCATTCTAATAATAGCCAAAATATCCAGCTTTATTACCATAAACCCAATTAAAGCAGAGAAATCTTCTTTTTCTTAAATAGGATAAAATTTTCTGCATATTTTCTTTTGTTTCATAAGCAATATTCTAATGAATGAAACACTGAAAAACTTTTGTGAGAAAAATATGGCAGATAGATGGATTACCCATCTGCAAATGGACACAGCTACGTTCACCTATATAGTGGTACTTTCAATCATGAAAGTACTCCAGAAACTACCTGTTTATATAGACTACATTGTAACTCTTGGAACACAAAGCACTTATTTGAAAATCTTATTTGGTTGATATAATTCTTGGTTATTTCAGTGAAATCTTACATAATGCATAATAGTTAAACCACTTATAAGCTTTCATTTTATTGTGATATAGTTTTATAACTTTTTTCTTGATTCTTTGATAATTTCATATTTTGTATTTAAATATTTTCAATGGGTAACTCCCCCATTTCCTTTTAGATACATACCCATTCCAGACCTAGCCAACATTGTGTCTTCATCTTACAATAACATATCAAGTACCATTAGTACTGCCTATATATGCTTAGGTGTATGGTTATCCATTAAATCATGTTGGGCCTACCAGGAGCTACACCCTTAAGGAAGACAGTTTCTTCCTCCCCAAGAAGTTATTAATTTCCAATCAGCTTATTAATGAGGAGTGGGGTTCTGCCTTTTTTCCTTCTCAAAGCTGGAATTTTGTCTGGTTTGAGTTTGTGCAGATCTTGAGCTGTGAAAACAGCTATATCTTCATATATACAATTGCCCAGTGTTTCCAGAAAACAGTTTCCCTACAGTCACCCACAAGCTTTGGCTCTTACAATCTTATAGTCCTCTTTTCTGAAATGATCCTTGATCTTTGGGGGGATGGGTCTGTGATATAGATGCCTGAATTAGACCTGACCATTCTGCACCTTGATTAGTTTTGAATCGCTGTATTAACTGCCATTTATTGCAAATAAAAGTTTCTCTTATGAGTTCTGAAAGATGTATCAACCCAAGGATATAAAGATAAATCATTAGTAGTTGACTCAACACAATACCCTATCAGTAGAATAATAGTAGTACGTTATCTTTCTATCCACATGTTTCTAGTCCTAATAACTAGACAGCATTTGGTTTCTGCTTCTATAGTGAGCCCTACATCCAATCAAAATGTGATTGGCTACTCTCATCTAATTTATGGCATTACTGCATCGCTGAGCATATATTGCTGGGAAGTATGTTATTGTAGATCACAAGGTTCACAGCTAGGTAAGACTGATGATAACTTCCTCCAGTAGCATATATTCCACATCCCAGCACTATGAAATCTAAGTAGTCCTTCTATTTTATTTCCAACTTGATATCTTCCTATTCAATGATTCAAGCATGTGCTATCTTCAGTAGTAGATAAAAGTACAGAAACAATGTGGTGTATTTTTAAAAATTATTTACAGGCTTTAGTGGAAACATGTCTGTCTCAGCATCAATTTATGACTCCCTATTCTAATATCCCAATTTGAATCATAATAGAAATATTAAATCAATTTAAGTTCTGAAATATAATAAATTTAAATATAGAAGGTAATGTGAACAAATTTATACTCTTTTACTCTACATATCCATTTGGGGATATGCATTTATATGTATTTATATTATATTCTAACATGAGTGGGAATAAAGCAATTTATGGCATAGTTATTTATAACATTTTTCAATACTAAAACTGAATGACATTTGCATTTCATAATACTGGGGCTTTAGTCTCTTATTTTGTGATGGATATTTCTATAACTCCTCCAGAAATTAATATTAAAATATGTTTTTAAATTTTATATTACATTAAAATTTATGTAGCAAAATAAGCAATATCATAACATTATCAGTTCCATACCATGAAAAATTAAAGTTAAAAATCATATCAATGGTAATAGAACTATTTCATAATTTGACAGTATTTTACCTTTTGCTAACAAATTTTCATAGGGAGCACTGTAGGATGAATTGGGTGTTTGTGATTTAAACAATTTGTAGTGTAAAGTAACTTATTAGACATAGTAAAAATGTCCAGTAAACCTCTTCTTTAAGTGCAAATCTTAGGTGGCAATAGGAAAATGCATAAACTATTTCAATATGAATATTATATTAACATTTGGCTTCAATGAAAATCGCCTGAACACTATCATAACTAAATTTTATCACACTATACCAAGCTCTAGAAATGTATAAAGTTGGAAGCATATAAACACTCATGTAAAACGCCAACAGAGCTAAGCCATCTTAATAATGTTTCCTGTGGTGCATCACCCTTAAGTAGTCAGTAACGTTACTCTAGCACATTCAAAATCAATCAGCAAAATCTCAACTGATGCCTGCTGTTTCATTTGTAAATTCTTCCAATAATGTGACTCTTTGGATGAAAGGAAAGTGAAAAATACGCACTTGTAAAGCTCTCAAAGATGTGGCAACTTTTGGTAATTTGTACAGTTATCTCTGAGGCTCCTTTTTGAAAAGAAATGGTCTTTCTGAACTAACTAAATTGGCATTTTGTCACAACTATTACTTGATTTCCATTCTTTTTTTTCATGCTTAGACTCTGATGTGTGATTTATCTGGAGATGTCCTTACATCTCTGCATGTTACCTTCTATCTTGTCACGTTAACACACAGTATGGACTTAAGTAAACTAAGAGCAAAGTGAAAAAATCAATCACTTTTTCTGCAAAGGTTTATTTTATGAGCTAGGCATCATTAAACCCTGGTGGAACAGTCAGGACCATTACTAAATCACAAGTAACTGAAGTTAGACAACAGCAGGAATAAAATTTATCTTTATACTTAACTACTAGGTTAAGTCAAAAAACTTTATAAACTTCCTGGGGTCCATGTTCTGGTTTTCTTTTTATTAAAGATGTCAGTTGATATGGAAGAGGGCAACAAACACTTTTACTATCATGTAGGTATGGAACAGGCAGTAGAAAGTGGTTATGGCCTAAGCATGGAATGACTAAATATGCTTTAAATTAAAACACAGAGAATCAAATACTAGCTCACGGTTAAAGCTAAATATGTTCAACATGTTGGTGAGGGAGTATCATAGTTAGAAACATCACACATTGGTCTCAGGAATGAAAGAGGGTATTCTCATTAAGTTTTGAGAGATGTTCTCAAAAAAGTAAATGTTATTTTAGACAAGCTAGTCATTTCATATGTAATTATACACAAAATAGCATACAGTAAGTCCTCAAAAGTTTGCTCATAATTCTCTACAGAAACTAAGTAAAGAAGCCAATGTATATTAATCTCATAAACTGATAATTGTGGTAAATTCAAAAACTAAGACAACATTCATTTATAATATTTAATACTGTATCAAAAGTAAAATAAAGTTTTATAACCAGACATAGTGGTATATTCTTTTAGGACCAACTACTCCAAACCCTGGATCATGTGGAACACTTCAGTCCAAGAGTGAGAAATTGGCTTAGGCAGCATAGCAACAACCTTTATTAAAACTCAATGTTTTTGTTTTTGTTTTTTACAAATGTGGTTGCTATCTCCAGACCCAGTCATACCATTCTTGTCACATACCCAAAAGATCGTCAATCATACCACAAGGACACTTGCTCAACTTTGTTCATAGCAGCATTATTCTTAATAGCCAGAACCTGGAAGCAACCTAGATGCCCCTCAACTGAAAAATGGATAAAGAAAATGTGGTATGTTAACACAATGTAGTATTACTCAAAAGTAAAAATTAATAACATGATAAACTTTTCAGACAAATAGATGGAATTAGAAAAGAAAATGATCCTGAGTAAGGTAACCCAGACCAAGAAAGATAAACACAGTATGGACTCAGTGATAAGTGGATATTAGTTGTAAAGTAAAAGATAACGAGGTTGTATTCTACAGCCCCAGAGAAGCTAGGTAACAAGGAGGATCCTAAGAGGGACATACATGGGAAAATAGATACGACCTTCTGGCTAATTGTGAGGTGGAGGAGCAAGGAAAATGAGGGGGAGGAGATGAGGGATTAGAACATGAGGGAACAGTAAGGTTGAGTTGGAGGAAAAGTGAAGAGGGAGAGCAATGAAAGAGACATCTCAGTAGAGGGAGACATTATGGGTTAGGGAGAAACCCAGTGCTAGGAAAATTCCCATGAATCCACAAGGATGACGTCAGCTAAGACTCCAAGCAGTAGTGGAGAGGGTGCCTGAACTGGTCTTTTCCCACAATCAGTTTGGTGACTACCCTAATTGTCATCACACAACCTTTATCCAGTAATTGTTGGAAGTAGTTGGAGAGATCCAAGCACTGCACTGAGCTTCTGGTGTTCAGTTGAAAAGAAGGAGGAGGGAGGGCAAGATCATGATGGAGGAACACACAGCTGACGTGAACTAGTAGGAACTCATAGACAATGAACTGAATCTTGGGGAGCCTGCATGGGAATTAATTAGGCCCTCTGAATGTGGGTGAGAGTTGCATGGGTTAGTCTATGTGTGAGGGGCCTGGCAGTGGGACTAGGATTTATTCCTGGAACATAAACTGTTTTTTGTTTTTTGGGAATCTGTTTACTATGGTGGGATAACTTGCTCTGCCTTGATGTATTTGGGAGGAACTTGGTCCTGCCTCAACTAGATACATCAGGCTTAGTTGACTCCCAATGGAAGGCCTTACCCTCTTTGAGGAGTGGATGGGGGGTTGGGGATAGGTTGAGGGAGCAGAAGAAGGGGGAAGACTGTGGTTGGTACGTAAAATGAATAAAAATGTAAAATAAATAAAATTATAAAAAACACTCAAATGATCTCATATATATGTGAAAATTCATTCCTCACATAGATACAAATTAAACTCTATATCTGAAATAGATTTCAACATTGTAGAGAAAGAATTATTTATTCTATTCTACATGGAATATGGACTATAACAGAAATTGTTCACTAGCTCAGTATTCAAAGGCAGCTTAAGTGTCCTAGCTTAAAATAGAATAAAGAAGAAATACATATTGTTAAATCTATATATCTTTAACAAAATTACTCTAATTTATGCTGAACTATTTCAATTAACTAGCAGGATGATAGAGCTTTTCTCAGCTTGGAAGAAGACTATTAAAGAACCTACAACTGAAATCACAGGAAGCGGTGCAAAATTATACTCTATTTTCTGAGACTGTAACAAGCAAGGGTACCTCTCTAACACACTACAAACTACTGAGCCAGGCATAGTATGCACATATGCAATCTCCTCACTCGAGAGATTGAGACAGAGGAATTATAACAAGTTCGAGATCAGCTTGAGTAGAGAATGAGATTCTATCTCAACTATATATATAAACACATAGCATACCAAAGCCAAGTGAGAAACTGAAAACCATCTATATGAAAAGGAAATCAGAATGTGATTGTAGTTAGAAACAGTCGTTGAGTGAAGTACTCAGACCCAGACAAAAACAAATGTTGCATGCATTCCTTTATTTTTGGATGGTATATTTGATTCTTCAGGCATGCGTGTTTCATTAGAAAATAAAAATAAAGCCTCCCAAGAACTTACATAGGGCACTTGTCTAAGAAAATAAACTCAGTGAATCAATAAAATAAAAAATGCTGTATGGAATTCCTGGTCATAACAATATTATAAGCCAAAGTCATTATTTAATGTATTCCAGAAATGAACACCTTTATTTTGAAATATAACAGAGTATCATTTATACTAACATGATTTTAAAATTTAGACAATCAACAATAAGTATAAAATGTTTATGTGCAAAAAGTTAGAAAATCCCAGAGAGATAATGATGAATTATCTGTTGGAAGAATAAACACTAGTAAAATTTCAAATTTGCTGTATAATGTACAGATACTACTCCTCCAATGACCCACCCCAAATATTAGAAACATATTTTATAAATGCTGACAATATAATTCTAAATAAATTTCAAATATAATTTCATCTGAACTTAGTGAAAACCAGGCCACCATAGATATATTTTACTGAGTAGAAAGAATAAAGTTGTATTTCTATCCTTCTGTAAGACTCTTTTGGAAGCTATAGTCCTAAACACATAATGAAGTTGGTGAGAGAAAAAGCACATATATTCATGGACCAGAACAAAGAGCTGGTAGATAGAATCGCATCAAAAAATAATGGATCTATAACAAGATTAGTTATTTAGAGGGAAAAAACAATTATTACAACAAATGAAATACTAGAAAAGGACATGCAACATGTGTGTGAGCATGTTACTTAGAGATTTATACTCCTTGCAACAGAATTAAAATATATTAGTAAATTAAATATGTAAGTGAAGAATTAGAAACTTTACAGATGTAAGAAGGAAAGCTAAGCTCTGCCTTCACAAATGATTTTTATGTGAAACCCCAAATACACTGTGAATGAAAGGTGAATGTTAAGTGTCTTTACTTATATTAGCAACCTCTGTCCAATAAGACACACCGTGAGAGATGAATGTAAAAATTAGTTGCATTTTCAGATAACAATTCAAAATAAAATGATGAACGATGTGAGTTGGAATTATTAAAAAACATTTTCACAGACAAATATAAGGATTTTTTGAAAGAAATGTCCCGGAAAAAGACATATTTAGCCAAAAAGTTTATATCACAATAAACACACGAAACAACATAATTCCTTGCTTATTTGTCTTTGAGGCATCACAAAACTAGACAACTATGAGAGATCAGAGACACTGAAGTCTTTAGCTGGTAAGCAACTGTCAACTAAACTGCAAAACAGAGCCCTCTCTACTTCACTGTTGTCAGAATGCAAAAGCATCCAGAAATATTGGAATGTACTTAGGCAATTTCATACAAAACTGAGCATACACATTTCATGTGAGACATCAGTTTCATCCTGAAATATTTACTCAACAATAAAATAAGCATGTTCACATGAACACTTTCAAGATAGTGTTTTTAGTAGTTTCATTTATAACAGTCAAAACTCAAAAAATGGAATGCTTTCAAAACACGAATAAATTTAACTTTGACACAATCATCAGAGAAATGCTATCTGACAACAAAAGTAAGTAAGCTATTAAGCTAGAGCAAGATCTGGATAAATGAAGCTTAAATGCACTCAAAAATGCCATTCTGCCTGAAGTTCACAGACGTGAGAAGGTTGAAGAGCTGAAGGACTGTGTGTGGATTTGCTGTGACTGAAAATATTTTGTATGGTATTTTAAAGAGAGAGTCATGAGATAATAATGTTTTCTGAACCTCCACACTTCCATAAGAAGGAGTGGACTAGAATGGAATGGAAAGTATCAGAAAAAGTTCAACTGTACACACGACCCTCAATGGAGAAGGTAGAGAAACAGTGTTAGGACAGCTAGCTTTGCAAACAAACCTAAAGTACATGATTAAATGCAAAAATGCATATGATAGTTTCTCTTTTTCATGGGAACATTATTTAGTAATTCAAAGAACATTTCTCTCTCTCTCTCTCTCTCTCTCTCTCTCTCTCTGTGTGTGTGTGTGTGTGTGTGTGTGTATTTGTATGTGTGTGTGTGTGTGTTTAATGACATAAAAATTTGAACATACAGACAACAGTTTATGAGAATGACATCTCCTACCACTGGAGAGGGACAGTGCAGGTAAACATGGAAATGAGATGATATTTCCACAAGGGAGTGAACAGCTTTGAAGACATCAGTATAAATTTTTTATTCTATTCTATAACTGTCAGCTCAGTTGTTTAAAGAAAATAAAATCTAACAAACACATAGTTAAGAAAATGCTCAGTAGACTTGAAGATTAAAGAATTCCCTATGGTGAGATCTTAGAACAACACACCCCACTCACAAGGAAAGAAAGAGAAGCAGGTTGAGACCAAAGAAAACATGAATAAAGTATAGAGTTTATTTAAAATAGAAATCAATAGACATTTAAATATAATTTCATTCATGTTATTACATAAATTACATATTTATCAATGAATAATTTTATTTCATGAAAGGATAATATCTTATAAACATTTCCTGTTTCCTACGCACTGTGTCAACAACACTTTGTTTATTATTGCTATATATCATATTTTCCAAATCTCGACTACAGAAATCCGTTTTCTGGTCACCACCTATTGCTCTCCAATTAATCATTAAACTAAACCTCTTAGAATCATACAGAAATTTTAAAATAGTGACTCCTCTGCTAGTGGTTGGAATTTGTGCCTGTCTCCCTCACTTCCTTCTGGGGCTTTGATTAATTTCATCCTGTATGGGTCTTGTGTGTGCTGTCACAATTGCTGAGTTTGAGTTTGTATGTGCTCCTGCTCTTCAGTATCCAAATAAGCAGTTTTCTTGAAGCCATTCCCCACCTTCTGCCCTTACATTTTTACATGTTTGTTTCTTAAGGGGATAGAAACCAAATATGAGTAAGTAGTATGGATGCTCTATATGTTCAGAGCACTCCATAGTGGCTTACTCTGCAGTTTGACCAGTTGAGGATCTCTGTGTAAATCTTTACCTAATAAAAAGAGTCTTCTATGATGAGTGCTGAGAGATGCACTAATCTGTGTCTATAGTGGCAAGCCATTAGAAACTAATTTAATATTATGCTCATTATGGGATTTTGACCCTGATGTGGGTTTCATTCAATTCCAATAGCATTGCATTGGTGTGATTGAGGATTACTAGTTATATCACAAAGCACATAATAGTATATAACTACTAGATCTAGATAATTGGTTTGTAACTTGAATACCAGATTAATTTCTTCATATTCTTGGATTTCAGAGTGTGATAGCTTTAATTCTAGTGTCAATAATCAGACTCTGGAAAGTAACCAAGAATACAGACAATAGCTTATAATTATTGGGGATCTACGGGAACTTATTAGTCAAAATGTCTAACAGAGGAGATCTATCCCTGATACTGAGACTTTTATTAGCAAGCTTGTGTTGTCTAGTTTATCTACCCCTGTTCTAGGGTAGTTCCATTAAATTATGTGTATAAACATGTATGGATGATTTTCATGAAACTTCTATACTAAGTGTTTAGAAAGCTTTTTAAAATATGGTTTTAGTGTTAATTATCCCTTGACGTATTCTCTCTTTCACCTTCAGACTCCTATTTCCAACCCCATTTAATTCTTCTGGTCCCATTATTTCCTTTATCCCGTTAACATCAACATATGCATGTCTACTTTTTAGAAAAACCTCCTCTCACCCATGTACCCTTAGTAGCTCCCTCACCTATTTGGGCCTTTCAAATGGTACACACATATCTAAGTATTCAAAACTAATATCTTAATGTGTGATAAAACACTTGACTTTCCGGGTCTTGGGTACCTCAGTTAGTATGATTGTTTTGAGTTTCTTCATCTATTTAGCATTAAATTTTATAATTTAATTTTTCTTAACACTTGGACAATATTTCATTGTATAAATGCCTCCCATTTTTAATACCTATTCATTAGTTTATGAGCATCTAAGCTATTTCCATTTTATCAATATTGTGAATAAATCAGAAGAGATAATACCACTACAATAGGATATAGATTCCTTTTTATATATGTCCTAGAGTGGTATCGTTGAGCATGTGGCAGACCTTGGTCCAAATTTTTGATAAACGTCACTCATTTAATCATAACTTCGCCACTGTGCATTCAAACTAGAAGGGAATAAGTAAGCTATGAGCATTTAAAACCAGCTTGGAGACACAGAGTTGGTTTCCCTTGATAGTGTAATAGCCGAAAGATTGATTAGATTCCAGGACAAGTCCCCCCAACAAGAATAGTTAGATAACACAAATTAAACTTGATGGATTTACTTAAAACAAAACAAAACATTAACAGCAGAAAAAGAAGGAGGTGAATGTAATCAAAGCACAATGAGAAAAAAAAATCTCAAATAATTAATAAACACACTTTCTCTGCAATGGGGAGGATCTGAATTCCTTTCTTCGGGACTCAGATAACAGCCATGTGAGTGTGCTAGACCACCTGTAGTCCCAAGACACTGAAAGTGCAGAGAGGTCACCCACAAATAAAGTTTGTGGGCCAGACTAGATCAAATGGCAAGTTTCAGGTTCAAGAGAAAACTTGCCTCAATATAAAAGTAGTTTATTGAGAAAAGTCACTGACATCTACCTCCATTCCCATGTGCACTCTTATATGGCTTCACATTCATCCAAATGCACATGTTTTCATACACATACAAATACGCACGCACAATTGCAAATATCAAAGAAATTATCATTTTTGTAACATGTGTCATCAAAATTTGAAACTAGGTAAATTAATTCGACGAAGAATACAATGTCCCTGTCCCAAAAACCAAAAAAAATGCAAATGTCATAGCAAAAATAGAAAAGAAAGTACCTAGATTATATAATATACTATTTGCTTATTTGATTTTCCCTAACCCTAGATGCACTATATTTTAATATATGCATATCTAAACTGCAACCTAATGTAATAGTAATATAAATGTTCATAGGTCAAATACACTAAGTACTGATATCTCCAGCCTTTATTTTCATTGATGATTTATACATATATTCTGAATGTAGGGCACCGTCTCCACACAAATCTTTTCTGTAGTGTCTTTGAAACATCTGCAAGCTTGCATCTAATACTGAATCAGAGAATTATACAAAAATACATTTATAACATTTATAAGTTTATACATAAGCATTACATATATAACTTAATATAAATATAACTTTACTACATTTAAACTGAACAGGAAATTTGAGTCAAATTAAAACAAACACAGCCAGTGAAGCCTGTAAGGGAATAATGAAGTGTTGTAATAGTACAAATTAAATTACAAATATGGGTGATGTTGGCATCTTCTTAAAGAACAAACAGATCTAAATGCAATGATATTTCACTTGTATTTTAATAAATAAAGTTTGCCTGAAGATAAGAGTGTAAACAGCCCCACTGGTCAGCCTTACAGTCCAGACAGTGTTGACACACAACTTTAAACCCGGTAGCCACACTAGTTTCCCATAGAAACCAGACAGCAGTGTTGCACACCTTTAATCCCAGCCTTAGAGAAGAATATAAAATGGTAGGAGACATGTCTAGACACAGTCTCATTCTGAGGTTTCCTGGAGGCAGGATCACCATTTTAAGACTGAGGTAGAGGTAAGCGCCAATGGCTGGCTGTTTGCTTTGCTGGTTTTCAGGTTGAACTCCTATATGTGTCTTTGAGTTTTTAATAATCATGCTACACCCAAATACAGGAGATGCACTCAGAGGAGAGCCTGGTTCATCATAGCATTGCTTTGCTCTTGTCACTTTGGGATGGCATACATACAGGAAGGACTGCAATCCAAAGATCTAAACACAAACAGAAAAACACAGACAGATAATTTCAGCACCTGCCCCCTCATTCAAAGGTTAGTTGTAACAGGAAGAGCACGCTGCTTGTTGTCCCAGCTGCCCGGCTAGCTTACACCCAAAATAGTCACACAGAAATTTTGTATTAATTAAATTATTTAATTAATTAATTAAATTATTGCTTGGCAAATTATCTATAGCCTCTTTTGGCTAACTCTCACATCTTGATTTAACCCATTTCTATTAATCTGTATCACCATGTGGCAGTTGCTTACAATTGGTACGGCTGTCTCTGGCAGCTCTCTGGTGTCTCCCTGACTGTGTTTTCTTCCTCCCAGAATTTAGTTCTTTCTCCTCCGCCTACGTAAGTTCTGCCCTATCAGGCCAAGCAGTTTCTTTATTGATTAACCAATGAAAGCAACGCATAAACTGATGGACCTCCTACACGTCAGTTAGTGTTTTAGCCAGGTCTCGCCCATTATTTCTCATTTTGTCTAATTCTTCTTCTTTCACTCATTTTTCAGAGTTAGAAACCAAAGACACATTCAAAGAAATAGTATGTCCAATAGAAGTGTGCCCGGGAGAGATTTCAGGAAAAATCAACCTCTGGCAAGAGATATGATTTGTAGTAAAAGACATTATTTTTTAAAATAACTGTGCACTTTCAAAGTTGGAAAAATAACCTTGAGCACTGTAGAAGATGCCAAATTTGTTAAACCATCATTAGAGTATTATGTATCATAAAAATGAGTGAGATAAAGAAGACTATAAACAGATGAAGAAAAATTATCAAGATTGAAACTTTTCCAAAACACGAAAGAAAGAGCACTGAAGGCAGATTCTGAGAAACTGAGGGAGTGTGAAACTCCAAGACAGAGAGTGAGTAACGTTTCATGTAGTCTTTCAGCAGCCAAGTGTAACAACATCTAGGGTTTGTTATTTTCTGAACTCATAAGAAGAGTTAAATCCCCAAACTACAGTAGTTCTTACAATATGTTAGTAATCTTTTCACAATCTAGACTAGCCAGAAGGACATGGTAAAGTGAATTGAAACAAGAAAGACTTTCTTTTCACGCTTTAAGGAGATATAAATGAAACAAATAAAAGTAATATTTTATTTTGCTCTTTGAAAATTCCATATATATATATATATATTGGATTTTTATCTTATCCAAACCCACTACTCCATCTTCTTCCTCATAGGAACCACTTACACTTCTCCATCTCAAATATAATTCATTATTACTATTGTTACTGTATTTATTATTATTATTATTATTATGCATATGAGTACAATCAATGGTGAACATGTGTATATTTTTGTGGAGCCACCAAAGGGGAATGGTCAACTTACCACATCACTGTAGAAAAGAAACTCTCAGAAGATATCAACAGCAAATATCTTCATAGCTAGAGATGGGAATTTGTGAGTCCTTCCACTTTCCATTCTGGATTTTGACAGGATGACCTTGTATGGGCTCATGTGGGTCAACCACAGTTCTGTGTGTTAATATATGTATCAGCCATGCTATATCCAGACAGCAGCTTTTTACAGTTCATCTTATCATTATTTTGCTCATATATTCTTTGTGTCCACTCTCTTCTACAGAGTACCAGGACAGAGATAGATATAATGACACATCTGTGGCTGAATTCTCACAGTCACTGACTCTCCTCAGTTTTGGACAATTCTCTGCATTAAGCCCTACCTATAGCAAAGGGAAGATATTCTGAAAAAGGTTGAGATAACTACTAATCTATGGGTCAAGATAGAAGTATTAAAGGGTGTATTAGTTAGGGTTCTATAGAGTAACTGAACTAATTATATATACACATGTAATATGTCATATATGATATATATATAATAAGTAATTCATTAAAGTGGCTTATAGGCAGTAGTCCAACTAGTCTAAGAATGGCTTCTGATAGAATGTATAAAATCAAAAAAATTCTAGTCCACAAGACTGAATATCTCAGTTACTCTTCAATATATGTAAGAATATTGAAGAGGAAGGTTCTAATACCAGTGAAAGAGTGCTACAAAAGCAGGATACATAAAACTTGTTGGTGAGAATGAGTTCAAGGAGGCAAGAAGCAAAAGCCTTTCTTCCATGTCCTTAATGTTGCCCAGAAATAGGGTGAATCTTTTCATCTAAAATGTTCTGGACTTAAGATAGTTTTTCCTAGCTTCTATAACTCCATTAACTAAAAGTCCTTCACAAATGTGTCCAGCTGCTTGTATCTTCAGTTAATTTCAGAATGTAGTCAAATTGGCAACCAAGAACAGCCACTAAAAGTATATTGACAAAATTATTATTTAACAAAAAAATACACATATGTTCTCCTGAAACACCTATTATCTCCTCATCTGTATGCTGTGAGGAGAATTAGAGCATCATCCATGAAATCCCTCCAATGGAGCAGATCTCAAATTCAATCAGAAGATGGTTGGTTACCCCCATAAACATCATTCCACTTATCTATAAGTATATAAAACTTATATGAAAAATCGCTATTGAAGCTTGTACCATGAAGAATTCAGAGCCTTGTAAGAATATTGATGTTAAGCCGGGCGATGGTGGCGCACGCCTTTAATCCCAGCACTCGGGAGGCAGAGGCAGGCGGATCTCTGTGAGTTCGAGACCAGCCTGGTCTACAGAGCTAGTTCCAGGACAGGCTCCAAAGCCACAGAGAAACCCTGTCTCGAAAAACCAAAAAAAAAAAAAAAAGAATATTGATGTTAAACCCTCTACTCTACTACAACCTTTATAGTGCCTTTGAAAATTATGAAAACTACTCAGAAAAGGGTTACAGTGTTTTGTCGATTTTCTACAGCCAACGTTCGCCATGCCTCTGGAAGTAGGGTCTTATCATTTAGTAATTGTGGTTATACTGGAAGGCAATAACCTGTACAGTTTTGTGGGCCTCTGGGAATTCCTTGACAAATAACTTCTTGGAAGTGTTCTGCTCTGCCAATTATATTTTTGTTAAATAACCCATGTTATCTTAGAGTAGCATTGCCAACCAGTACAATATAGTTATAAAACAAAAACAATTTTATTATTTTACAACATTTTAATCATCCTACCAACCAGTCCACTGTCATCAGGCTTAGTTTTATATCCTTAATTTTGGTTAACCAAGCCTTTATCCACTGTTCTTCTTCTTTCTTCTGTATATATAAACATTTTAAATTTTTACTCAGTAATATTTCATTCCTTATATTTCCCAAAACCTCTATTCTATTATTTCCTCTAATTCACTTTGGTTGCAAGACCATAGATTTCCATATAACCTTTTAAAAATACACTGTTCATTTTGGATGAACTGTCCTAAATAAGTTTTGATATGTAAAGCTTTTGTATAGGATTGAAAGCCATCTCAATGGTAGAAATTATAGTATAACAGAAATTCACAGTCAGGCATATGGAAGAGGGCATTACAAAATAAGAGAAGTATGTTGTGGGAGTATGAAAGTGTGAAAGAGCTAATTTAGGGAAGTAATAAATGGGCACGATAATTTTAACATAGTTTCCATTGCTGGTCTGAGATGTAATGTTTTTCTTTGGTGAAATACAGCTTACCCCAAACCATTAGGTTAATATCATTCGTAAGAACTATTTTACAGAATTGTTTAGGTAGTCAAAAAATTGAAAGTTAAGAGGATGGAAAGCGAGATAGATCTTGTAGTAATGATTATTTGAATTTTAAAATTGAAGACATTAAAATAAAATGCCAATGTTCTAATGGTAAATTTGGGATATTTCATTTTTCTCAAATCATTGGCTATTAGAATGTGTCCTAATAGTTTAACCAATGTCAAATAGGAAAAGACAGAATTTTGCTAAGTGGGGATTCATTCCATGCTACCAATCAATGCATGCAATGTGCATTTGTCTTCTATTGCCATGCTAATTTTAGTAGCACTAAGATATTTCGATCTAAGCTCAAAATTATTTTGATAAGTTTCCCACAGTATTTTAAAATTATATATTTGAGTGAAATCATAAAGCATTTGTCAAAAAGATACTTCTAATGCTTTTTTTAACCTTCCATTTGCTCATTGTGCATGATGAACATAATATGTCTTCTCGACATGGATGATTGATGTTTATAATTCTATTCATAATGTGTCATTTATTCCAAACATATAAGTTAATATTATAGAAAGTACCTGTTAATAAAATTTATTTTCAGAGTCAGTTCTTAAGGCATAATTCATTAAAGGGGAATATAAGTTTTGGATAACAGCCCAAGCTCAATATAACTGAAGATTCAATAACTTTTCACAGTATGTTTTAAAAGTCATTATGATAATTACACCCAAGGTTCATCAGATCACTACCCACTGTTTTCAAAAACAATGCCTTGTACTGTATTTGGAAAATAACACAATATAGCCATCATAGCTAATCAATTCCATAATCTAAATATAGTTTGGCATTTTCATATCCTTGTGACTTTGGCTATCTATGGACTTTGTGAACTACTTTTAATCTTACATATCTTTTCCATATTTAATGCAACTTTATTGTTAGAAAATTAATATGCAAAATATATTTTATTCTTATCTGTTATCAGTTATTACTTCAAAATTATTGCTTTATTTTAAAAGAAATCCAAAGGTGGCACTTCTGAATATTTGTCTAAAGAATTCAGGTTGTTTTTAAAGTAAATGACCAGATTTAGATTCAGATCAGATTTGTAGCTACACTATCCAACCTAATAACTGAAAATATTTCATTGCCACATATGTAATTAAGATCCCAAATTTGTCCAAGACTATGTTTGTGGAGAATTTAACACATGCTCGGAACTAAGAATGTTGAAAATATAGTTGAAAGTGTTTTCTCTGGATACAACTGATGGCTATTAGAAGAGGAAGGTAACTTGGGATATTAAATACAGTTTCATAAACTCAATTTTTAAAGCTTCAAGGAATAAAGTATTTCTGAACACAATGAAAGAAAAGTTTAAGGTAACTGGGCCATAACCATATGTATTCATGGCTGAATCAGAAGGAAATTATTTCAAATTACAATTCAATAAAAATGAACAAAAATTGAAACTTTATTCTCATATTTTTGATGATAAAAGTAATTGTTGGTCTCATCTGTGTAATGTGTATCTTCTTAGAATCTACATCACAGCAGTCAAATGTTTATATATATGCATATATATGCATGAGAAACAAATTTTAAAAAAACGCTTAATTGATCCTTTATCTGAGGCATTAAGGTATTGTGGGAACATTAAAGAGCTCCCTATGGGTGATTATTCATATAGTATGCCATTTGAAGAATAGCAGTGAAGCCTGCTAGTGAGTGAAAGAGTCATCAGTGGTCAGTATCATAACCACAATCCAAAACTGTAGCTCAGCTACTTGGGAATGGAGCTCAATTAGTGGAATGATTGACTAGCATGTACCCAGCACAGATTTCTGTCACCAGCATAAAATACACTTGGGGTGTATTACTCATGTCTGCATTGCCAACACTATGATGTTAGAGACAAGAGGATAAAAAGCTCAAGGTCATCCTTGGAACATAAGGAATTCAAGACATTCATGGGATCTGTGCAATGTCCTGAACAACAACACCCTAGCCCATGCCCACGCCCTCCCTGTGTTTCAGCAGCTTTGGTGTCCCTTCATTATGTCAGTCAGGAGAAACAGCAATATAGCATAACTATATATATATATATATACACACACATATATATGTATATATATATGTGTGTGTATATATTTATATATATGATCTATAAGGTCCCATCTATCCACACCCCCCTCACAGCAGGTGCCTTCCCTTATGTCTACTCCCATTGTTTACCCATATCACTCTTTCTTTGATGATCTCCTTAGAACTAGTATGATAATTCTCACATCAAGATTATAGCCCATTGTTTTTTTTAAGTAAATGAATTTCAATTTTCTGTACTACCTTATATTTCATTATTCTAGACATGTCTTCACCTTTCTGGATGTCACCCAAGCTGTTGCAATGTACTAGATTACTTAACAATATTCTATTTATATCATTCTCACAGATAGGGCATCCTGTGCTGATTTGCTTGATTATTTAAATAACATCTTTTTTTCCAATTTTACAATAATCTTCATGAGACATTACTAACTTTTTTATACTTATAAAGTGCCATGGGGTTAGACTATAATACAGCTTTCATCTATATTATATTTAATTGATGGACTATAAAACACTAAAATTGCTTTAAGTTGCTGTACCTGCCTGAAAGAGATATCATTCTTGAGAATAAATTAGTAGCAGTAAATCAGAAACTGAAATGAAGGATATTGAGAGGATAAACAAAATAAGTTTCATGTATTTTTTTTCTTTCTTTAAAGCTTTAAGAGACAGACAACAAATATTTTCATTAGCATAACATGAATCAAGATGTCATTTAAAAATTTCTGTTGCCATTGTTTTATTCAGTTTCTTCTTGAGCTTCAAATAAATATCAATTTAAAGCAAAAATGACAACCTTTGTGCTGGGTTTCCTTTATTCATTACAATAATCAAAGATATACAATTTAATTTTCTTTTTTTCTAGATAAACTAAAACATCAGTTTAATTGACCTCATAGTAAATATTT
>NW_004949107.1:1959048-1972204 GCF_000317375.1 Microtus ochrogaster
CATTACAGATGGTTGTGAGCCACCATGTGGTTGCTGGGAATTGAACTCAGGACCTTTGGAAGAACAGGCAATGCTCTTAACCTCTGAGCCATCTCTCCAGCCCCCGACCTCATACTAAATAATATAAAGCTTATTTAATGTACAAGTAGTAAAATATTTTCAAATAGTATATTCATTTTAGCTATCTAATTGTCTTTTTTAAAAAATACAGTGATTAGTAAATTTAACTAGTCCACAAACCAAAGTTTGACTCAGTCCCATTAGTGCTGCCTATTCATTTGTGGGATTGGGGCTATCTACCAGAGGATGGGCAATGGACCTGTGGCCACACGTCCAAAGAAATTGGCTTTGTTTTAAGGGAAGTGTTGGTTCATGGATGTGAAATGTTTCAACATCATCACATACTTTAAGTTCTTATTGTTACTTATTTTCAAAAAATAAAGAAAACATTCTATCTGGAAATGCTCATTGTTTTGTCTACACCTTTCCACCCATATAAATCATTAATGTTCCAGTAAAAACCAGACAAGTTTTAAGACAATTGAGATATTCACATCAGTTGTCATTTTAATTCTCTTTATGTAAAGAATATATATTACAATATTTTAATCCTTTGAATTCTGATGCTTGCCTATGTGACATTGCATTCCTATAATTATATTACTTTGGAATCAGAGGCAGAAGGATCATCAGCTTCTATCCATCCATGATCACTTTGTCCTATCTACTCTCAAGAAGAATTAAACACAAAAGATGAAGTTGGGAAGAGAAAAAATGACAAGGGAATAGAGAAGGAGTAAAAGAGAGAGAGAGAGAGAAATAAACTGACTTGTTTTTGACTGAAGCTAATACTAATTGATTAAATGAGTTAAGCCATTATATAAATGTCAGTTTTTAAATCAGACTTTTGCATCCCTATTAAAACTTGTTTATGTGGCCTATCAGTCCTTGATTTTAATTATCTTTTATAGTTAAAGTTTTGTGCAGTTTTCTATTTATAAGATGTCATTTCTTTCTTAAATTACTTTTTAGCTACGCAACTTGTCACAATAATGAAGCAAATCTTTTGGGAACATGTGGCCTTGGGGCTCCCATTCCAACTGCTATATGTACAACACAACTCTTCACTTGATGCTCAAGGGCCATTGAGGAAGAGGGGCATGGTAAGAGCCAGAAGAACAGTAAGTTTCCTGTGAGACTGTGCCTCCTATGTGTCAGAAAAGCTGCATCTGTAAAGTCTAAGCAATCCTGCCTCTTAAACTAGGCCTGAACAAGGATGATGCAAATAGACATACTAATATCAACAAAAAAGAAACCTCTCAGGGGTTAAACCCTAGAAAAAGAACAGCAGGAAAATGAGGAACACCAAAGAAACACTCTTCCTTGAGGAAGAGTCTCCCAATTAGATATCCAATACAGTGTGATAAACACTAAAATTATGTACATTCAGTAACATTATAAGGACTGAGCAGGTTGTGTGTGTGTGTGTGTGTCTGTGTTTGTGTGTGTGTGTGTGCAAAAAAGAACATTAATTTGAAAGAGAGCAAGGGAGACTTTATAAGAGGATTTAAACACACAAAAGAAATGGGTTGTATATTAATTTCAAAGACACATAGTTGTTCATATTTATAGTTGTCAACATAATTTACTGTTTCTTATATTAATATAACCATACAACATTTCTTACTCTTGCAAATTTTAATGCATATTTTGGTAACTATCCTTGAATTATTAGATTCAATAATATTCTTTCATGTTCCCA
The DNA here is from genome assembly GCF_000317375.1 of Microtus ochrogaster. Taxonomy (NCBI): domain Eukaryota; kingdom Metazoa; phylum Chordata; class Mammalia; order Rodentia; family Cricetidae; genus Microtus; species Microtus ochrogaster. Next base: position 1,960,811 of record NW_004949107.1, read on the forward strand.
ATATGACTGTCTGCTAATCCACAGAATATCTCAAGAAACTTTGGTTTTTCAAGGATAACATATAGTTGTTAAGTTACAGGTATTTATCTGAAGGTATGAATTTGGCATCTTCATATGAACTTGCTGCAAACAGAGGTGTCCTATGGGGTGGAGAGAGGAAGACTTTGATTTGGGGACTCTGTCATCATAGTAGCTGAGACTGGATTAATATTGCCATGAGCCAGGAATGATTCCAAAACATGTGACAAAAAACAAATTCTTGAGATTCTGCAAAAAGTGAGTGATTATAAGCTTGCTTTATGACATGGAGAAAGACAATAGTCACAATGAAAAATAGAAAAGACTTTATTTCTATAATAGGAATAGCTGAAGAAAAATATGTAAAATCTAAGTGTGAACTCATTAAATTTATTGTTCCAGTTTTAATCCATGTTCAAGTATAGAGAACACTCTTAACAGCTAAAACCTGCATTTGCAAATGTAAGTGGAAGATGGGTATCAGTTGTCATTGGTACCATCTTCCACTTACATTTGCAAATGCAGGTTTTAGCTGTTAAGAGTGTTCTCTATACTTGAACATGGATTAAAACTGGAACAATAAATTTGAAGGAGGCTGATTTTGTAGCATAGATGCCTCCAGGAAACTAGACAAACTATGAATAGAGAGCAGTGGAACAGTGAAATTTGTGGTTATAAAGGCAGAAGTATGAAATGAGAGATTAAACAATGGTGTTCTCAAGTAAATAGTTCAACAAGAAATACCTTTGTACTCCTTGGGCAAAGAATCAATTATGAGTGTGAAATGTAGGCTGATAAACTTGATGCAAATGAACTGATGAGTTGATCAAAGGAGAGACTATAAATTAATAAATGTAAACACAGCAGAGACACTTTTAAGACCTCTCAAATCCAAAGTCACAGAAAGGTTTGAGCATGGGAAGAACAATCTTTAAACTCCAGAGACAAAGCTTGTGCTGTAAGTCTGAGTGGGAGATCCATGTAACCACAGACAATCAAAAAGGATGATGAAAACAAGCTCATCAGATGCTAAGAAAGTATACAATATTTTACTTTACTACTGTTTATTCATACTTACACTTACGCCCTTTAATTGATTAATAATTTTGCTTTAGCTTGTTCTTGCCTGAATAAGCTTTTATGACTGTATTTTTAATCTTTAATTACTATATGATATGGTCTATATTGATTTTAGTGCCTCATAGAAGCAGAGAATAGACTAATATGGCTACAGTTAAGTAGTGCCACAGCCTACTGAAACTGAAGGATGTAAGAAATGTATTCCTGGGATTTATGGTTAAGAGGGGGCATTAGAAGCTGCTTCTATAAATTTTCCATAGCATTCATACATTATTGCCTCTTTTTAATTTAATTCTCATCTTTAATTTAGGGATTATTAACACAAATAATTCCAAAATACTAATAATTACATTTTCCCCAGCAAGTGCATAGTACCAGCTTATCTGAACATTTTCAGTTGTTAAGTTAGGAATGAAAGCACTGTTTATGATAAGTTGGAATTAATGTCAAATCACTGCTTCTCTCACTGAACTCGGCTTCTTTCCTGAGTAGCAATGAGGAACATTAGTTCAAGTGAAGACAGTTCTCTAAGAATATTCATGTAAAATAAACAAAAAATAATAGAAAAAAATGGAAAATTGAAGACTGAAGAACACATCAATCCTGACACATGAGGAAACACAAACAAGATGTACCCAAACAGAAATGATGAAACAAGCATTGTACCCTTACAAGTTCTCAACTCATTCCTAGAATCCAGTGCTGAGGAGATGAGAGAAATTCTAGAAGGAGTTAGAGAACCCTACTTTTAAAATGGAACCAAGACAACACAGAGAACTAAATGAAGCATGAACAAAGTAAACAAATTGATTCATAACCTAGTCAAGAAATTCTGGCAGAGAGAGGAATGCTTGAGAATTTGGAAAGAAAATTTAAAAACATGGAGAAAAGTTTTAAAAGAAAATTGAGATCCTAAAAAGGAACCAAACAGGAGTATAAGAAATGACAGATTCATTCAGTCAAAAAGAATAAACTGTAGAAACCATCATCACAGTTAAAACAAAAAGAAAAAGTGAACATCAAAAATAGAGGATGAATTTGAGACAATAGTAAATACATTCAGGGTTGTAGAAAGAAAAGAAGATAGCAAACATTGTAAAAAATTTCCAAGAATATGAAAATCTACAGAGAAGAATAAACTGAGATAAAGTCACCTACATGATATATTCAGTTATATAAGAAAATTGAGCAAATACTTCTCAATAATAACTTTCCATGCAATTAGGCAAAAGGAAAAGAAAAAAAATATGTAGATAAAAAGATTAAAAACTAAAAATTAATCATATATTCCTGGGAGAAAACAATCATCATGGGCAAAGACAACAAAACCTTGACAGGAGAAATATAGCAGTCCTGTGAATATTATTAAATGGAAATAGTATATCAAGAAGATAGAAATACATTTTAACATTTATGTACCAAGCTGGAAGCTCACACTTTTTAAAATGAATACTCAAAAGCAAAAAATTCCTGATGTGTCAGGAAACAAAATAGTGGGTGATGTGACTATTATACTCTGATCAGAAAAATATATTAAAAATATCAGAGGGTTTTCATGTAAAAAAAAATGAAAACATGACAAAGCACCTCAGATTTCTAGAGAAGTAGAAGATAAGCTCAAATGCAATATATGGCAATAAACAAGCCAGATTAGGGTGAAATTTTATGAAGAAATAGTGACAAAAGAAAAAATATATATAAATAATCAAAAGATGTTCTATTTGTTCTTTGTATAAATAAGGATTATTGAAAAAACTCTAATCAAGCTAACAAAAATTCAAAGACAAAAACCACACATTAATAAAATTATAGACGAAAGGGGATTGTTACAACAAATTCCAACGAAATTCAACATAACATTAAGGAATAATTTGAAAATGTTTTTCAAGAGGCTGGAAAATCCACTAATAATAAAGAAAGAAAATATAAACTTTCTTAATGAGGCTCATTACTGGGAATAAGACTGAAGAAGCAATTAAAAAAAATATCTCCACAAAGGAAAGTTCTGGATCAGAGGCTATATTGCTTAATTTTATCAAATCTTTAAAGGAGAGGTAATACCAATACTCTTTAAAACTATTCCACAAAGTAGAAAGGGAAGAGACACTGTTAAACTCATTGCACAGTGTCAATATTTCACTAACACTAAAACTGTGTATGGATAAAACAAAGACATAATACCTCATGCAAATTTCATTGATGAACATAGATGTAAACTTTCTCAACAAAATACTTACAAACCGAATCCAAGAACACATTAAGAAGATCATGAACCATGAATAATTTCATTCCGTCTCTGGCTCAATAGTTTGACACAACAGACATGAATTAAACAATGCATAAACCTCATAAAGAGGCATATGATTGTAAAATTTACAATCATTTCAGCTGATGCAGAAAAACACATTGACAATGTTCAACAATGCTTCAGGATAAAAAAAAAGATCTTAAAGAAACCAGGTGTGTAAGAAATACAACTCAATAGGATAATAATGATTGTAAGGCAATGTATATCCAGCATTAAATTATATGAGCTAATAGTTTTCATTAAATTCTGAAAGGAGATTAGAGTGCCCACACTCTCAGTATCATATATTGTTAAATATAGTACTAAACTCAGCAGAATCAATGAGACAGAACAAAGAAATGAACAGGATAAAAACAGGACAGAGAGAAGTAAAATTACCTAGCTTGCAGGCCCTATGAATTATGCTTCTAAACAGAAAAAAACAAATACTTCACTAGATGAGGTTTTAGAACTGATAACCACTTTCAGAACAGTCACAAGACATAGGTCACATATAAACATAGCTTTTGTGTATATTGATGACTAAGCTGTCCAGACAGAAATTAGGAACTATAACCCATTCTCAGTAGCTTTAAGGGTTAGGAAAAACCTAACCAAGCAAGTGACTGAAAAGACTTCTATAATGAAAGCTCTAAAATGTTGAAGAAGATCCCAGAATATGGAAAGATATTCAATATACCTTGATTTTCATAACTAATATAAAATGGTTATATCAGCAAAAGTAGTCTATGAGATCAATGCATTCCCCACCATAATTGTAACCTTTCTCATATAACCATAAACAAGAAATAAATTACATATAGAAACCCAAAATTGGATTGCCCCTGTAATCCTAAACAGAAAGAGCAATGCTAGCGATATTACAATACCTCACCTTAAATTTTACTGCACCACAATAATGGCAGCTACAACAAGGAGTGGACCATGGTATAGCTTAGAGGATTCAGAAGACAACCCACACCAACTGGTTTTCACGTTTTCACAAATGGGCCACAAAGAGACATTTTTGTCTTCAAGTAAACTTAGACTTATATGTCAAGGCCCCTGTTTCAAAGACTCAATATAGTAGCTCAATCTTTGTAATTACTAAAGGAAAATTTAAAAAAAAATCAGAAAGTAAGTTATGAAATTACAAATACGATGGCATGAAACTGAAAATCATCTAAATAATAATCATGCATTACCAGAGAAGAGACAGAACACACACCTTTAGAAAATCATTGTCAACTTTACATACTATATCGGGGCAACATCTGAACTAAAGACAGAACTGCAAAATCTTAACACCAGGCAACAAGTCTTCAACCAATAATCGATGAGATAATGAGCTGAATAACTAATCCAAACCAGAGAATAAGTGGCCAATGCACACTTTAAAAATGTTTTCAGTATCCTTAGTCCTTAGCCATCAGAAAGAGGCAACTGAAAAGTAATTGTAGAGGCTAAGTTATTTCCTAAGAAAGGCTGTTACCAACAAAACAAAGTGCACTGCATGCTAGGAGAATGTGGGCAAAGAAAAGACCACTAGTGAGAATGTAAGCAGGCACAACCACTATAGAAATTTGAAAGGAAAGACAACTTGATGACTTAGCTCTACACTTCTTGGGTATGAGCCTAAAGAAATCCTACCACAGAGATACATGCATGTCCATCCTCATTTCTCTAATAACTACGATGTCTTCAAGAAAGTGTCAGCCTAGATGCTTATCCTCCGATGAATGGATAATGAAAAGTATGAATGATACTTCTACAGAGTGGAATCTTATTCGACTATAAAAAGAAATGAATGTGCAATATTTATAGCAACATAGGCATAGGAAATGAATACATTAAGCAAAATATGTCCCACTTAGATAATAAAAACTGTGTTCCTTGATATAATTAAATACAGTTCCTAAATTTTAACTTGTGTACATTTATACTAGACTTGATTTTGAATTAATTATTTTGTGGTTAGATACTCCAATTTAATTCATATTTTGGTGATAATTTCTTTATTATTTTTGTGTTGCACAAAAAAATTAGAGAAGGCTTACTTCAACTTAATATTGCACTACTTCATATAAAAAAATTTCACAAAGGGGTCCCCTTCAGTGTATAATAGTACTAAAATACTTTAATATTTACATATTACATATTTACAGTGTTGTCATTTCAAATAATTTCATATACTCATACCAATTTTGGTCAGATATCATGTTTCTTCTGACTAACAAACAAGCAAAATGGCATTTTATTTGTTTTGATTCTGAGAGGCACTTTTATGACTGTACCTTAATTATCAGTCTGATGTTTCTCTAAATTAACTGCTTTATGGACCTAGTTAATTATGGGGAAAATGATGATCAGATAGAAAATACAAAGTTCCATTCATAAAATTCATCTTTGCTTCATGGCAAAGTCATATAGGACAGATGATTCATGTATTAGATAGGCCTTAAAATAAGGTTAAATAAAAAAATATAAGGTGAAAAAAGAAAGCCACACATTTGGGATAGAAAACAGCCTATTATTTGCCTTGCCTTTAAGGGTTAGGTTTCATGGTTCAGTGCTTGCCTTCATAACAATGATATTTTTCTTTGGGTATCTTGTGCCATTCTCATAGTGGTCTATATATGGGCATATTTTCAAGTACTAAGTGGAGAAACTAGAGTTGAAGTAACAGTCTAAATAGGAATAACAGCCGATGTTGATTCTTATTGTAGTGTTCTCTAGTGGACCTATCGCTATATATAATAAATATATATTTCAAGACTTTCTACCAATTACCTTCCTTCACATTAGATGTCAGGTTTCATTCACTCAAACTACTGAACAGACAGTCACTACAGTCTGGAACACTGTATGCGGATACTTACTTCTATTCACTTGTTATTTAATAAGACAATAATAATGGATACACACTACTCACCACTCTGCCCATTGAGAGTATTTCCCTTCACTCTGGATAATTAATTTGTTTGGTACTTATATATTTGATATATTTCTGAATAAAATCTAAGTTTATTTCGTCTCAGGTTCCCAAAGTCCCAAAGCTGTATGTGTAATCTTTGTACAACAATGGAACATTGGGAGTAGATGAGAGGAGAGGAGTCATATGCCTACACTACTCCACAGTGCCTACACTACTTGACTCTGAGAGTTACACATATGAATGAAAGCAGAGGGAGTATTTATTTAAAATTAATTTACACAGCAGTGTTACTTCTTCTTTTCAGACTGCTTATACATGGGCTGGATATTTCTTTCTTTCATGTATTTTTTTTTACTTTTTATCTTTTAATTTTTTTAAACATTTTTTATATTGTATACAACAATTTCAGTTCCCCCTCCACTCCCTCTTCCTGCTTCCCCTACTTTCTCCCCTTCTCACTTTCCGTTCACTACTCAGAGAAGGTAAGGCCTTCCATGGGGAGTCAACAAAGTCTGTCACACCATATAGAGGCAAGACCAAGGCCCTCCTCCCTGTATTTAGGTTGAACAAGTTGTTCCTCCATAGGGAATGGGCTCTAAAAAAAAAGTTCATGCACTAAGGATAAATCCTGATCCCAGTCGCCCCACAAACTGCTCAAGCCACAAAACTGTCATTCACATTCAGAGTGCCTATATTGTTCCTATGCAGGTTCCCCAGCTCTCAGTCCCAAGTCAGTGAGCTCTTACTAGCTCAGGTCAACTATTTCTGTGGGTTTCCTCATCATGGTCTTAATCCCTTTGCTCATAATATTGCTCGCCTCTCTCTTTGACTGAACTCTAGGAGCTCAACCCACTGTTTAGCAGTAGGCGGAGTGAGAGAAAGATCTTGTAGCCACCCACAGGAGACAGACACCTCAGTCGGATCTCCCTGAAACTTTGCTGGTAGGCCAAGACCTTGTGGTGTGCACAAATTAATGGAGATGGATTAGTTTAGGATATAGCAGGTAGCTAAAAATATGCTTAAGCTATTGGCCAAACAGTATTGCAAATAATATAGTTTCTGAGTAATTATTTTGTGGTCTGGAAAGCTAGAAATGAACAAGTGGCATCCAACACAGACTGGTGTGTAAACATGGTCTAAATCATTTGGGGTGATGCCTGCCATCCACTTTTCATCTTGATGCTTTTGTACCATCTCAGGGTCAGGAGGGAAGTAGCTGAGACCATGCCCATGGCTCAGTGCTCCCTTCCTAGGCAGGCATCACAATCAGGTCTGCTAGGAATATGCAGGCAGGAGAGCATGACAGATTCCCATGGCCATACACAGAGATATTTTCAGGCTTTGCAGTGTGCTATATGGAAGATTTAGCTTTTACTCAGATAGACAGGGTTTATATGCTGCATGGTGCTACCCAGAGTTTAGGTTGTGATGATGGCAGCTCCCACCAGGTTGTCTCAGAAGCAATGAAGAGACTTCTGCTATGTTGGACTTGGTGGAGACAAAAGGCAAAACAGCCTTGGTGCTAGCCATGCTGCTTAGTATTTTACGAAGCAGTCCTGGTCAGAAAAGGATTACAGATTTACAATAAAGACAGATTTAGATTTTTTTTAAAAAGACCTCTAAATGGATCACAGTGTTGGATAAATGTACATAGGCTTGGGAGAAAGGAATAAAAAACCATAGACACTTGTAAATTCTTTGAATTTTTTTGACTGCAAAGGAGCTAATTACATGGAGAGATTTTATTATACAGACTGCTAAGCTAAATCAACAAATATATTTTAAAGGTAGCTTGCTCAAAATTCGGGTCTAAGGATTTGTTGCTTTGGAAAAGAGGTTCTTTTGTCTCCAAGGAGCATGAGTATCTGTGGATTCCTTCCAGAATAATGTGGTTTGACGGAACAAAAGACTAACCAAAAAGTTTCCATAAAAACCATCAAGAATATTTCACCCAACCAAGAGCAGAAAACAGTTTGGAGATAACTATGCCTAAATTCCCAAATACTGTTTATAAATGTTTGTGTATATTTAAAGTGGGATATTCTATAGATATGAATACTTTTCATTGGTATAGATCTTGGTCTATTGATTCAAATTTTAAGTCAGTTTTGTTATATGTATATTTATGCTCTTTATTAAGGTATTGTGTTTGTGCAGCTCATTTTAAAATGTAAAGTATAATTAAAAAATACAGGTTAATAGATAGTCATCTATAATAGTCAAGCTTGTCGTCATGTTAGTTAGGTTTTATAGATATAGAGATATATTTCAGATAGTAGTCTTCAAACCATTCAAAGACCTACAGAAAATGGCATTTGAAATGTTTTAAGAACTTAGAAATTTTTATAACAATGAGACGCATCTGCTCTTGGTAGCACCAATTACTTTAAAAGGATGATAGGGATCAAAGAGACTCCTTTTGAAAATTTCTTACAATGTACTTCATGTTTACTTATTATTATTTCCTTCTGAGGTCTTTGATAGAGTTGAAGAATAGAGAGTTAAAATTATAGTTTTTCTTAGTTATGATAAAAGATGAAGTAGATATAAATATTACAACTGTAAATTCTTGCTTGACAGCTGTTTTGTTATATGTAATTTTACTATGTTAAAGTTAAACCTTTCTTTGAACAGAAAAGGGGATATGGTGTGAAAAGTCCTTCTGTCTCTGGGATGCTTTTAATGGTTAATGAATAACACTGTTTCAGCCAGCGGCTTAGCAGAATAGGGCAAGGTGGGAGTTCCAAGCAGATAGAGGAGGAGAGAGTCAGTGGAGTGAGAGAGAAGCCTTGAAGCCCCACAAGAGACAGAAGCCTCTGCTGCAGCCTGCCAAAACTTTGCTGGTATGCCATGGCCTCGTGGTGATACACAGATTAATGGAGATAGGTTTAGCATGTAAGAGCTGGCTAAAAAATATGTTTATGCTATTGGCCAAACAGTATTGCAAATAATAATCTGAGTGGTTATTTTTCATGGTCTGAGCAACCTGGAACAAATAAGCGGCTTATTTGATATTAATCTCATTACAGGAGAAGGTAAGTTCAGGCACCTTCTCCACTATTGCTTAGAGTCTTAGCTGGGGTCATCCATGTGGATTCTTAGGAATTTCCCTAGTGACAGGTTTTTTGGCTAACCCCATAATGGCTTCCTCTATCAAGAAATTTCTTTCCTTATTCTCCTTCTCTGTCCTTCCCCCACCTTGACCATCAGGTTCCCTCATACTCCCCTCCCCACACCATTCTAGCCTTCTCCCCTCCTTACCATTTTCCCAGTTTAGTCAGGAGATCTTGTCATTTCCCCTTTCCAGGGGAATACATATATGTATCTCTTAGGGTCCTTCGTGTTAACCATTTTCTCTGGAGTTGTGGATTGTAGTCTGACTTTCCTATGCTTTATGCCTAACATCCACTTATGAGTGAGTAAATGCTGTGTTTGTCTTTCTGTGTCTTTGCTGCCTAATTTAGGATTTTTTTTCTAGTTTTATCCATTCATGACAAATTTCAAGATGTCATTGCTTTTTACAACTGAGTAGTACTCCATTGTGTAAATGTACCACATTTATTTACTTACTTATTTTACCCATTATTCAGTCTGGTACATCTAGGTTGTTTTTAGGTTCTGGCTATAATGAATAATGCTGCTTTGCCCAACGTAGTTGAGCAAATCCCCTTGTGGTATGAGTGTGCATCTACTGGGCATATGTCCAACAGTGGTTTTGCTAGGTCTTGAGGTAGAATGATTCTCAAATTTCTGAGAAACCACCTTGCTATTTCTAACAAAAAAACTTTGCAAAGAATTCATGATTGCAAAATCTACCTACAGCTGAGGTAGAACTCAGCTAGGAGAATTGAAACAGAATCCAAAATTCATGGCAACATTTACTAATCTTTCCTCTTGAAACGTCTATTTAAGGGTCACCTGAGTCATTAGAAAAGACATTTAAGAATTCAGAAATATACAGACAGTTTCAGGAAGAGATGGGTCAAGAATTGAGATGTAATAAATATTTGGACCAGTGTACAGGAAGATGCATAGCTGACTGTGGAAAGCAGAAACTGAGAGTTCTATCTGCTTGCAAGAGACATCCAAAAAAAGGATCTGGAAAAAGGAAAAGACTCATCAGAAAGCTGAATTGGCAATCCTTCTTTAGAAGGGCAGCCAAGTTCATCTGAGTACTGAAAACAAAGAAATACTAATCATAATTATTTAGCTGTGTTGTGGTAGACAGTCTGACTTTGAGGTAAGAAGTCAATAACAAGTTTTCATACAAGTTTCTTACTTGGGTACTTGTATGGGAGCTCTTTAGTTTCTTCCTGGAGTTGTCTTTTTTAAGAGTTATTCATATTTCTGAATATATCTTTTGTACTTGCCTCAGTTATTTCTAAATAAGAATTATTTTAGTATTGCTTTTCCAATTAGGCATCACCAGAGCTCGACAACTTGAGGTTTGTGGAAATGAAATTTTATGACAAACATTTACCTGGATTGAACTGTGCAGAGCCCTCAGGCCCAAATGATGCCTTTGGATTCAGCTGTGTTATCTGCACGTCGTGACAAATATCTCAGAGCATCAAGCATTTTCTGTGTACACTTAACTCTGTGCTAAAGTTCCTAGGGGGAACTTGTTGTTGGTTTCTGCATCAATTAGAGTTGGAGTCAGATTGCTAGAATATAAAGGAAGAATATGATTGAAAGCCGAGTGGCAAATTTAGGAAAAAAAATTGCCCGGAGCCATATACTTGACTTTGATATATTAGTAAATGTATTTTTAATTTCCATGAATTAGTTCCAAGAGGTAATAAACCCAAAATCTGTTTGAGAACTAGACATCCAGTCAGGCAGCTGTTCACTTTACCAGGCTACATCTTATTAAATAAATTTTGACAAATTGAATTGACACACACACACTACTCAAAAGGTTTTAGGCCTCATATTGCTATAGATGATCTATCTCATGAAAGGAGTTTGCAGTTATCTGAGTTAAAAGTTATTTTTTATCATATGATAGGGCATCTCCTGGGTATATTCCCAATAGTGGTATTGCTGGGTCCAGGGGTAGGTTGATCCCGAATTT
>NW_004949107.1:1973952-1976377 GCF_000317375.1 Microtus ochrogaster
CTGATGAGAAGCCAAGGACAATGGCACGGGGTTTTGACCCTACTTCATGTTCTGGCTCTGTGGAAGCCTAGCCAGTTTGGTTGTTCACCTTCCTAGACATGGACGGAGGGGAGAGGACCTTGGACTTTCCACAGGGCAGGGAACCCTGACTGCTCTTTGGACTGGAGAGGGAGGGGGAGAGGAGCTTGGGGGAGGGGGAGAAGGTTGAGAGGAGGAAGAGGGAAATGGGAGGCTGGGAGGAGGCGGATACTTTTTTTCCCTTTTCTCAATAAAAAAAGTTATTTTTTAATAATTCTTTTTATAATATATTCTAAAACCCATACTTTACCCTACTAGTCATGATGTATAGAAGAGAAACACAGGTCTTTACATACCTTGAGAGTGTTCTATGTGTTTGACTATGTATTGCTATAGTCATAGTTTATTCTCTACATTTTGCTATTGAGTGCTAGAACAATAAGAGTCCATGCAATCCAGAGACAAATACCATAGAACCACAGTATAAGAGTACCATAGACTTCTCAGTCATATTAGGTTAAAACAGAATAGAAGAACTGGGGTGATAGCCCATAAGTTAAGAGCAATGGCTGATCTTCTAAAGGACTTGGATTGACCCCCAGCACACACGTGGCAGCTCTCAACCACCTCTAACTCCAGGTCCATTTTTTCTGCTACAAATTTTTGGCCTCCACAGGAACAGTAATATATGGTATAAAGATATACATGCAGGCAAAGCATACACACACACACACACAAACACATATGTAAATTGATTACTTAATTGATAAAAAGGAAAAAAACCTTTATTTTAAACATAAGCATGAAGATATTTCCCATTTGTGAATGTTTCTTTTGTTTCTTACAGAATCTAGCAGTTGATTGTCTATAAATGATCCTCTGCAGCTCTAAGCTCATTCAGACGTACATAACATTTGTATATATAATTACATTTGCATATCTCATTACCCTGTTGGTCTTTTAAAAATAAGATATTTTACAAGTGAGTATACAGATGACATCTATACTGTGCTGTTGACATAATTTGGGAGATAAAATCCAAAACCCACAGGAACTTCCCTGCAAATGGCAATCATGATGGTTTTAGTACCTGAAATGTGGGTGGAAAAGAAGATGCAGTATAGCTTTCCACCCAATGTTCCTTGGTAATGTCCATCTAAGACGGAATGGCCACTTTCCTGATCAACCCAGCAATGCTCAGAAGGAAGGACACTACATTGCAGCTGAGTGTTCCTCTGTCATTGGCCCTAAGAATGCTGTACATTGGAAGATTCCAAATGGCATAGCTAGAAGCAACAACAGGACAAGGAAGCTTGATAAGTTTTCTGATCAGATACTGAACCATTGGGGTAAGGAGGCTGCAGAAAACTGAGGCCCCAAGCCCCTTATTTGTGAGCTATAGTTTTAGCAGATTAAAACTTCAAAACACCAATTCACACATAAAATTTGTCATGAATTCAAAGTAGTTATCTCTGAGTGTCAAGTCTTCAGCACAGAACCCTGTGTGACAGTGCCCAAGAAAGAGACTTAGATTTAAACTCTTCATTATGCTGGAAACATTCGAATACCTTGAAAACTATCCCAAGATCATAAAAATTACAAGGCAATTGCAATCATATCTGATGGGATTCAGAATAAGATTTAGCTAACACTTTTACTGATTCTCATGGAAGCCATCAAATAGGTTTGGATTTAGGGAACATTATTTATGCAGACTATATCACACTATTATCTCCAGTAGAAGAGAATGTAAGTTTTGAAACATATACATAGTTTACAGCATTTTTAACTACCCCCACATAATTTGGAATACAACAGAATTTTATGAAACACTAATAAAGTTGACCATTAAATAAACTGCTTCCGTCTAATGGTATTGTGTATCATTCATTTAAAAAATACCATTCTATTTTTTTTAAATTTATTTTGCCAGCACCATGAGTGTAGATGGTTTCTTATTTCCATTGTCCAATTTTGAAGTTATTTTCAAAAATTAGGTGTTCATAGGTGTATAAATTAATGTCGGGGACTTTGATTTGATTCCATTTATTCACATGTCTGTTTTTATGCCAATACCAAGCTGCTTTCATTACTATAGCTCTATAGTATAGCTTGAAGTCAAGGATGCCTCCAGAGGTTCCTTCATCATACAGGATTATTTTGGCTATCCCAAGAATTCAAGCTCAAAGTCACAGAAAATATAGCCAATGTATATATATATGACTTCATAGAAAAAAATCTTTTACCAGCATAAAGAATGGAAAATGTATGTTTTTGGTGCACGCTTTTAATCTCAGTTCTTAGGAGGAAGAGGTAGGTGGATCTTTAGTGAGTTTGAGACCAGCATGGTCTACAAAGTGAGTTTCAGGATAGTCAGCACTGTTACACAGTGAAACTCTGTCTTAGA
>NW_004949107.1:1976517-1978008 GCF_000317375.1 Microtus ochrogaster
AAGGAAAGAAGAAAGGAAGAAAAAATACATGTTCTTCTAAAGTGAAACATTCTTTTAGACTATTTTGTTATTGTTTTTGTTGCTGGGAAAGATTCAGTATATTTGCTTTGTATTCTTTTATTTTCTTTAGAGCTATTGTTTTGTAATTCTCATTCCAAACTTCAGAAACATAAACTACATTTTTCTTGTAATATCACTAAAATTTCATTGTATAGATTAATTTATTAGTTATATACTATGGAAAAGAAATGAATTTGTTCATTTCATTAACTCCTTACCAATGTCCACATTATCATTTTGTAGAAATAAATAGGATATGTTAAAACACTTTTTCTGTATCTCTCATAGAGATTTGGATATCATTGGTTTACATGTCTTCAAACAATACAATTAAGAGAGGTAGGGTGAGGTGGGTTATAGGCACTAGGAAATTGAAAATGCATGTCTAACACATGTTTATTTGAAACTCATCTAGACAAAACTATCTTATCTTGAGCAAGACTTGCTTAGAAAGTTCAGAAGTATAGTAACAGTATTTGAAGGAGACTAAAATGTGTATAAGTAATTCAAAAATGAATACAAGCATTTTAGGCCTAATAACTAAACTACTGCAGTAGTTTAATGGGGGAATCTATACAAAATCATGCAAAGCCTAGAAATAATTGAATGTGATCTTTTAAACCATTATAAATCATTTCAACATTTGAATAGTTTTGAATGTCACAGAGAATCTAATTTTGAAAATGATCTGTTTATTTCTGTTGAAGGAGGTCGCTTGTTCATGTTCCAGGTGCTCAGACTCCCCAAAAAGCACACAGAATCTGTATTAATTAAATCACTGTTTGGCCCATTAGCTCTAGCTTCTCATTAGGTAAGTCTTACATATTAATTTAACACATTTATATTAATCTGTGTATTGCCACATGGTTGTAGCTTACTGGCAAGTTTCAGCATCTGTCTCTGGTGGTGGCTCCATGGCTTCTCTCTGCCTCTGCCTCCTTTCTTCTGACATTCCGTTTAGTTTGTCTCACCTAGATCTACTCTTCCCTATCACAGGCCTAAGACAATTTCTTTATTAACCAAGCATACAGAGGGGAAACCCACATTATCTTCCCTTTTCTGTTTAAATAAAAAGTAAGGTTTTAACTTTTACAATGAAAAATTACATAAAACAAAACAGGTATCAAACAAGAATTACAGCTACAATATTTATATTTACTTTATTTTTTAACATAACTAAAGAAAACTATAACTATAAATTCTTCAACTCCATCTTAGACTACAGAAGTATATAATATTACCTAAGTAAACAGGAAATGCATTGTAAACAACTTTCAAAATTCTAGAAATGATAGAGACATCTTGCTACCTGAACAGTCACCAAAGTTCTTCTGTACTGTTGGGGCATCCATCTTCAGCCTATGGGCCAATATTATCCAGCAGACTTTTCAAAGAAGCAGGAAATTTCCAAGACAGTTCTGCCTATATTGG
>NW_004949107.1:1978108-1996252 GCF_000317375.1 Microtus ochrogaster
AGAGACAGAGAGACAGAGAGACAGAGAGAAAGAGACAGAGAGACAGAGAGAGAAAGAGAAAGAGATTAATTAGAGATATTAATCTAGAAGTTTAGTTTTACTATATCTTGAAGACATGAATGAATCTGGAAATGGTTAGAAAATATCACATTGTTTAGGAGTAGGTGATAGAAACAAATGTAGAATACTGTGATAAATAAGAATATTTTTTTTATTTTTAGGTCAGAAGTAGGAAAGATCTTACACCAAGATGTGACATGTCTCCACAGCAGCAAACAATTTGAATGGATTCCACAAAGTCACTGTTAATGAGAATTCAAGCGATCAAGGGAAAATTGATTATTGTAGCACAAACCCAAATCTCTTGTAGTCCTTCACCAATGATGGGATATTGCATCCTGGTCTGCTGAACTTGTTTACAGGGTCCTTCTGACTGCTGTTTTTAAAAAGCAAATAGAAAAAGAAACTTTCCAGATGAGAGTCCAGTTTCATCCGAAGTGAGAAATACTCAACTGAAATAAGAGCAAAGCCAACGAGCATCAAAGACAACAGTTTCAGAATAAAGTAATTAGTGAGATTTTTCTGTTGTTTTAGGTCAGAGGAAACAGTGCTGTAGGTTAAGGCCAAGATGTGAAGTATTAGAGATGAATTGAATAGGGAATCAAATGGCAAAGACTGTGAAAGACTAAGTTAAATGATCATGGATTTTAAAATTGATCCATAGGGTTGGAAATATGGCACTATGGGTAAATTACTTGGCATGCAAACGTGAAAATCTGAGTGTAGATAACCAGAACTGACTTAAAAGCCAAACATTGTGGCATGTATCATTAACGCCAACATACCAGGGTGGATAGAAGCAGATCTTGGAGATCTAGCTGAAAGAAAAATGTCCCTGTTCCCAACAAATCCTGTCTCAAAGGGATTAGGTAAAAAGTAATAATAATGATCAATAAGTAAAAGTAAGTAAGTAATTTCCCATAATTTTTTGGGTTTTTTTTTTTTTGAGACAGGGTTTCTCTGTGGCTTTGGAGCCTGTCCTGGAACTAGCTCTGTAGACCAGGCTGGTCTCGAACTCACAGAGATCCACCTGCCTCTGCCTCCCGAGTGCTGGGATTAAAGGTGTGCGCCACCATTGCCAGCCATAATTTTTACTGATGGCTTTTATGTATGCACACACAGATGAGTGTACACACACACACACACACACACACTGAATTAAAAATTATACTTTTAGCATTGTTACGTTTTCTCTATTTACATTAATTATCTCTATTTTATTAAAATCAGAGGTGTCAAAAATAAGAATTTGTCTTATTTAAGGAGAAAACAGAGTGTTGGTTGTGAATACGAGGAATGAAAAAATTATCAATGAATTAATTGTGGTATAAAAACAAAATTAGATGTTGTTTAGTGAATGGAAATTAAATAATGTGTGGGAATTTATTAGGAGTACAGTATTTGTTGGAGTTGCAGTATGTGAAGGGGTGCAACAAAACAAAGAAATATAATAGAACAATGTAGTTTCCAAAAGAGTATTCTGGAGGACTGGAATCATTAATGATTAATTCACAGGACACTACCAATATACTGAGCGATTAAAGCCAGATTTTGGAGAACAAGAACATCACAGAAAATAAGATGTGTGATTATGACATTTGATTTCAGAGAGCCAGTCTTCATGAATAGAGCATCAAAGAATTATTGAAGGTGAGCTCAGCACTTTGGAGAATGAAGGCAGAGGAACATACGCAGCTGCTGCCATCAGACCAGTATACTTCTACAACCAGAGGCATGTCAAGAGTTTCTAAAACAGTTCTGAACCAATATTCCTTTATTGAATGAGCTGATTTGCTTAATATGTCTTAAACTCATGCACTTCCAGAGCTAGGATCAGTTCACATTTCCTGGGAAATCTCAGTGTGAATGCTGTGCAGTCCCTTTTGTGTGACGATAATCAGTTGTGACTAGCTATTGACTGAGTTACTGCTAAGCAGGGGAATATAGGATTGCATAGCCTGGCCCTTGTATCACCCTGAGTTTCCTTTTGCATTAAGTACCATAAATTAATTATGGATGATTAACTAGGCAATCTATTACATGTAATATTAGCAACTCAGTCAAGTTTCCATTTAACATCAGCTTTAATTTAATATCCAGACCCTGCATTCATTTCATTTCTTCGTGAAACACAAATACATGGAAAGAAATAACTCTAAGCCAAGCTGATGAAGGCATGGAAATTTCTATGAAAGTGTCCTCTACTAAGTATTGATATTGACAATGTTTGTTTATTCTAATTTTCAATGGTTATGTTACTGAGTGCATTTACTTTATATTTTTATATTATTTGTAAATTGTTTTATGTTTTCTTAAATTGATGACATTGGAAATTTTTATATTAGCTTTGTATGGTAGTCCATGTCTTTAATTCCATCACTCAGGAATCAAAGGCAGGCAGATCTTGGTGGATTCTAGGCCAGTCTGGTCTACATAACAAGTTCCAGGACAGCCAGGACTATAGCGAAAGAATTGGTCTCACCACCACTTCCCAACTCCCAAAAGTAGAAAAAAATATATTCTTCCATTTGAATAGAAACTTCTAGTCTTTTATTTAATTATTTACTGAATATTTTCTAAATTTTGCTTGCCTTTTGAACTTACTTTTAATACTCATAAATTTCTTAATAGAATGAAAGTTCTCATTTTATGAGCCATTTTTCCAGTTTCTATTTTTATCTTCCTCTATAGTAATCACCTTTGGCATAATAGAAACTATTTAACAATGTAGTCCTGACTTTATGATTTTAGAAGTGCACTGATCATCTGAAGTGGCAGATTTGCTTTCTGAAGATGAATGATCCTGCCTGACTGAAGACAGTCTATAAGGGTCTGTGTTTCTAGGAAATAAAATTGTGTTTATGTTTTTTATAAACAAGAGCAACGGGTCAGATCGGTTCATACTAACATTGTCAGACAACTCCATTTACAGATACACCTTGATATAGTCTGTATAAAAAGAACCAAATATCATTCCCAACATCACATGACTGATGATGAGTGTGACAAAATAAGAAAGAGAGCTCCAAGAGGAGGAAAGCCATGTTAATGTCCATGGTCTTCACTGTCACTGGAGGCCATGAAGAAATTCATGGTGCTACGGATAACTGTAAAGATCAAGCTTTGTTTGTAGTGGTATAGATGGCTATAGACTCATAGGTGAGAATGAGAGACATAGAAACCTTCCATCATAACCTCTCCTTCTCACCCTCAGCCCCCAAAAGAAATAGTCTAGACAGGAAGCCATTGAAATGAATTCTTAAAATCTGTGGTAGGGATGCTGAAATGTAGCTCTTCACAGCTGATGGTTTCTGGCAGGGATGGGGGGTGGTGAAGGCCTCAGTTTTCACTAAGGAGCTGAAACTGGGATTTCTGTCATGCTTAGACTTGATATGTACATCCATATGTATGTGCATACACACACCACACACACACACACACACACACACACACACACACACACATATATATATATATATATATATATATAGTTTTTCCTTTTTATGTGGAGGACACAAGAGTAAGGTGGACCTGGGACTGGGAAATGAGTATGATCAGAGTATATTATGTAAAATTCTCAAATAATCAGTACAAGTAATATGTTGGGGAATAAATAAGAAAAAGCAAAAGCAATGGAAAGCAAATAGCACAGAATTTGTTAGAGCAGCTTTGGTTCTTAGTTCTCAGATTTTCTTTTCTCAAGGTAAAACTGTGCTGTGGTCACCTTAGCAGAGCACCTGGGCTCAGCAGTTCTAACAAGAGAAATGGCTGACCATCGGAGATGGCAGCGCCAGCAGGGCTGGCTTCTGAGGCTTTCTTTTTATTAGCAGGCCATGATGTCACAGTGTCTTCACTTGCCCTTCCTGTTCAACGTGCCTATTTCCCACTTTCATTTTATAAGAATATTGGCCATATTATGTCAGAGTCCATTCAAAAACTCTCCCTGTTACCTCAATGATCTCCATATTCCTCCTTCCAAAATATACTCACATTCTGAGAACTGTTAGTCAGGATGGTAACAGAGAGAACAAGGAGGACGTTGTATAGTAATACCACAGTTCAGCCTCAAACACATTAAATAGTGCATCCAAGGTCAAAATAGACTCAATAAATCAGGGCATCTGTGATTCATGCTGAGCTGTCCTCATCAGCAGAATCCAGTTTTATGATTGAAACTGCCCACCAGTAGAACCTGAATATTCATTAGTAGTGTGCTCTGGTAGGATGGCATTATTAAAACATGTTTTCAGCCAAATTTCTATTTCTTTACACATTTTGCACTCTGAAGCAAAACTATATCCCATTTATTCAAACAGCATGATAAAGCTCGCTAAAAGAACTATAAAACATAGTTAGAAAAACTTCCCTAGTACTCATTTTGTGGAAAGGGTTTTTGTGCTGCAATTTCATTTCCATGTATGAAGTACAGGTTTATACATATTTATGGAGCCAGACAGTGATAAATTTCTTTCGAGAAACTAAATTTATATGAAATCAAAATGGTTTACATTTATAGGCATAGTTTATCACTACTAAGCATTGCTTTGATGTTTACTTATCTCTACTGATCAGAGGTACATACATTTACTTCCCATGTTCAGTAGACTGATACAGCCATTTTTCATGGTCCAACCTACCTAAGATTAAGCTTATTGCTGAGGCAGTTCCAAATATACAGGCTTGCCTGAATGTACCTGTCAACCCTTCCATCAGAGATGAGGCCTGGGTTTTGGTCCCCCTTTCCTTCTATTCCTTCTGACTTGCTCTTTGTGAAAACTACAATATATTTTTGAATATATTTCAAATATGATTTCATTACTAAGATCATTAAACATTTAAAAATCATTAATGAGTATCCTGATTACTTGGGCTACTCTTAATGATAAAAGTCAACAATTAAGAATAATTTTATAGTGACTCATATTCAGAATAGGCCAATATTCAAATATTCAAAATTATAAACCACTTCTGTCTTGAGGAGTATAAAATAAAAGTTCCTTAAGAGTTACAAGTGCTGGCAAAGAGATAAAGTAAGAAGTAAGATAGTATAAAAAGTGGAGACTACAGTTGAAGTGGAAAGATAAAATGGCTTCTCAACTGCTTTATTCGTTGTGTGGAATGGCTGTATACATGCATTATATTGTATATTTGTGCAAATATAGAAGACAGAGGTTGATGTCTGGTGTCCCCAATTGCTCTATTTTGGGGGTGACTTTCTCACTGAATGTGGAACTCATAATTTTTGCTTGATGGATAGTCAGCAAGTTTCTAAGATCTTCATGTCTCTACATTCCACAGCCCTGAGAATATAGATGTTCATATGTTCTGTCCCACTCAACTTTTAAGGGTACTCCACCTTACTTCTTAATGGTGGTGCCATAGCAACTTACCCATGGATTCATCCTAATACCCCATCAATTTCTTTTATTCTTATTGCTAGTGATTCTGTTTGTTCCCAAAGACTGCATGAACACATGCTGTTTTCCTTTCAGTCTTGAAAGAACAATTAAGAAATTGTGAGCATACACAATTTGTCTCCTGGATCAATTTATTGACTTTCTAGGTTCTAATGGGTGAAATACAATACCATGCATTCTTTATAAACATGAGCTTTATAAAGCTGATTTGAGAGGTATCAAATTCTGACCAGAGCATAATTTACAGATTTGGAGGCTTTTACCAATAATAGGTACTTCTCCATTTCGAAAAGCTGCATTATTACAATTATGTTCCTGTTGGCTAAATGTAATTCTAATATATACCATAGCAGTGAATGTAGAATGTGCTTGGTGTGCAAATAACAGCTCCAAATG
This sequence comes from Microtus ochrogaster, assembly GCF_000317375.1. Taxonomy (NCBI): domain Eukaryota; kingdom Metazoa; phylum Chordata; class Mammalia; order Rodentia; family Cricetidae; genus Microtus; species Microtus ochrogaster. The sequence goes on from NW_004949107.1 coordinate 1,983,982, forward strand.
ATTGTAGTATCACAGAATGTACTATATCCATACCATAATCATTGTCAACAGATTTCGTCCATAGGACATAATAAGACTTTTCACTTTAGTTATCATTAAAAATTATTTATATTTTTATGAAAGTAAAAATGTATGTTAATGGACAATCAACAGTCAATTTCTCTGAGTGGTATTAGCATACTCAAAAATCTAGTAAGTTTTTTTAAAAAATGTGTTTAACTATTGTGAATTTTTCTTTGAAACTCAAGTTTTCCTCATTCATACTGTATGTTTTATGAACTTTTGTTGGCTCTCAGCATTTATCTTAAAGTATATATATTCTCACAGTTGGTAAAGGTTACTCTTTTTATTGTCATGGCCTGACCTGACAGGACAACCCAGAATTGATGGCAAAGATGATTATTTTCACTCACAGTTTGAGGAATATCATCATTTATGGAAAGAATGTTTGGTAGTAGGACAATTCATGGTGCACAGATGTTTAGCTGAACTTTTCATTTTCTTATTTCTGGAGAAAATAGGAAACAGAGAAGAGGCATAAAATAAGTATGGCTAGAAAACCTCAAATTCAAACTCTACCAACCCTCATCATTCAGAAAAATGAGTTCCTAATTGTTCTACCACTGTACAACACAGTGCCACCAGGCGGGACCAAGTGTTCAAACACAGAAGCTTTAAGGGAGGCAATTCACATTCAAACCACAACAGAATTGCCATTATTACAATTGTGCATTTTAATACATATTTGGAAAGAAACACTGTAAATATTTAGTGATTTGGTAATTCTTAAAGAAATACATAAAACTAATATTTGAAAACACATTCAGTAAAACCAAGTGTAAACTGACAGATTTTAAATTATGTGTTTTGATTATCCTCATAATCTTTCAGGAAGGAGAACAGAGAAGCATATTTAACTAGAATGGAATGCATATATTAATATGCTTATGTCTATAATTCGACAATATTTCCATCAATGATCTGTTGAGAAAGGTAACAGAGAATGCCTTACTAGCTTAAACAATACAGATTGCTTTTAAATGGCTCTCAGAGTTCCCCACCTTCTGGTATTCATGCCCACTTACTTTTTTCTACTGGTTTGACCTGGTGATTTGTTTCCATTATGTAAAACAGAAATTATAAAATGTTAATTTTAAGATTTAGATGATTGTATGTTTTGCCTAAAGGCAAAAAGCATATCCAATTTTGTGGTTTCACAGCATACAATGAAGTAAAATGAACAGCAAAATAGCTCAAGCATAGAGATAGGAGAAATTGGAACATACATACTGCATGGGGCTTCTTATAGTGCTACCAGGGAACTCAGGGTCTTCCTCCTGGGGTTCTCACCCTCCTTAATAAAATAATTTAAACAGACTGAGGCAAAAGCTCTATGAAAATTTTATTAGAGTTTTAAAACAAAACACAAGCTCAAGCAAATGGTAAATCTTGACCAATACAAAGAGTAAGGTGCTGAAGAGGAGGAAAACCATACCTCTTGTAAGCAACAGCATGGCAGAAAAGTACCCATGTGGTGTGGCAGGGAGCTTCAGAGATACAGGAGATGCATATTTAGGCTCTGGCCAGCATCCAGAAGAAATGGCAAGCAAAGAGTGTATCCTAACAACCTAGAAAAGCATGGTGACTATATGCTAATTGCACAGAGAGCAGGGATTCTGGGAAGGAAAAGCATGCTCTCTCATTGAAGGGATGTGTTTGCTTTCATCTCTTTAGCATGCCTTAAGGCAAATTAGGCTTTTTTAGGTGTGGCTACTTTGCCATAAACCTGACTGACCCAACCAAATGAACTCTTATGGGGGTGACATTTTTATGCCTCCACTCTCAACAGATTTTAGCTTTTGGAGCAGAAGGAAACAACTTTCCTTAATGGGTTTCCAAAGCTACTGTAACAATAACATAACGTGGCATTATATAATATGGGTTAAATTTAATTAAAACTTTATACAGAAAGTTCGAAGTGAAAACGGAGAACTATGTGCCTTGGCAGAGAAGAGTACTTGCTGAGCAGTGTTCAGGTCCCTACACTTCCATACCAAGCCAGGCTTTTGTGCACACCTGTAACCTTAGCACTAAAGACAAACATGCCCTTGGGGTTTGCTGATCTCCAGCCTTGTTGTAAAAAGATTGCAAGCTCCAGGTTCAGGCAGCAAACCCCACCTCAAAAAATATGCAAAAAAAGATATTGTAGGATATCTGATACTTCCCCTTTCCTCTGTGCATATGTATAACCAAACACACACACACACACACACACACTCTCTCTATATCACACACACAATTATTCCGGAGACCAGCCCAAGAGAGGGAGGAGCAATAATATAAACGCAGGGTTCATCACCATAGTGGGAATACCCACAGAAACAGATGACCTGAGCTAGTGAGGGTTCACTGACTCTGGACTGATAGTGGGCAGGCAGAGGGACTGCATAGGACCAAACTAGATCTATTGAATGTGGGGGACACTTGTGAGGATTGGGCAGTTTATGGGGTCACCAGTAGTGGGATTTATCCCTAGTGCTTGAGCTGGTGTCTAGAAGCACATTGTTTTTGGAGGGATACCTTGCTCAGTCTAAATATAAGGGGTAGGGCCTTGGTTTTGCCTTGAAGTGAAGTGTCAGTTTGTTGACTCCCCATTGGAAGTCTTACCCTTTCTGAGGCTTAAATTGGGGTGAAGTGGAGGAAGTGAAGCAGGAGCGGGGGTGGAGGGGAGTGGGAATGGAGATTGCTATGTAAAATAAGAAAAAAATGTATTAAATCTTTTTATTAAATTCTTAGTGATTTATTAAATTCTTAATTCTACATTAAAAAAGAAAAAAACAAAAAATATTTTCTTTTAAAAAGGAAAGAAATAGTGCTATTAAATTAACTTTACAAAGTCAGTATTACCCTTATATCAAAACTGAGTAAGGACTCAATAAAAAATAAAAGCTGAGAGCACTTTCTTAATGTTGAAAATGAAAATATGTCTGCCTATTATACTCCTACTCAACTTAGCGCTTGCCTACTGATGCAAAGAGATCAGATAAACAAGAAAAGCTATACAAATACAAAATAGGTCAAAGTATATTGACAGATGACATGATCTTGTATTAAGAGATCCTAATGAATCCACCAGAAAAGCTAAAACTGGCAATCATCTTGAGTAAAGTAGAAGGAAACAAAATAATCCTACAAAAATCAGGATCATTCCATTATCTTAATAACGATCTTGTTGAAAAAGAAATCAGTATTAAGTCCCACAACAATACTTTGAAAATAATAAGAAAACACCCACCTAAGAATGAACTTAAGCAACAAAGTATACATTCTCCATATTTAAGAACTGAATTAATGAAAATATTGAAGGATACATAAGAAGATAATAGAATTAAAATCAGGAAAATGATTACATTATCTCAAGTGATATGTGGATCTAATATAACCTTCATCAGATTCTGAAGATATTACAGTAAAAGTAAAAAAGTTTCTGAAAGTTTTATGGAACCCCCCCAAAACCCAGAAGGTCAAAATCAATCCTTAACAGAGAGCAGAACTTTGGTCGTGATAACTGACAAATCAAACTGAGTGAAGAGACATCCACAGAATAACAATAGGTAAAACTTTAATTTCAAAGTGACAGTTCAAAGAGATATTTTAAAGTGATAGAAAAATCAAACAGTAAGTATATTAAGGAAATAATAACTATTTTTTTAAAACATGATGTCAAAGTGGCAGTGAAGATATGGACAAAATGTTTCACGTTCTTAGCCAATAGGAAAATGCAAAAAAATAAAAAGAAAAATAAACTAGTTTGAGACTTCATCCCACACAAGACTCAATATCATTAAGCAAAAAAAAAAAATAATATTAAGTTTTCTGAGGATGCAGAGAAACAGGGACCATGGTGGAACTAGGGACACAGAGAGACAAACAGAAATTTACTGGAATAGAAATGAGGGAGAGGGCATGGAAATGTACATGCTCAACGTGCATGATATATATGAATTCTTTTTGCAAAATCTGTTTTATTTTCAAAAAGTGTATTCTAAAACATGATTGAAAATGTCATTCAAACAGAAGGTATGTTTCAAAAAGTTTTGGAAATAGACATGAATTAATAGTCAACAGAAAAAGACTACTTCAACTCAATTAGAAGACGTTATTACAGCTACTGAGTTGGCTCATGACTGTTAATGACAGGCATTAGGGAGCAATTTGTAATAGCATACGTCTTGAAAACTGTACTAGTGGCATGCATGAATGATTTCACTGAGAAGCATTTATTTTCCTTTGTAAGAACTATAATATAAAATATTTAACTTTGAAAAGTGTAAACAAACAAAACATCTAAAATTTTTGACAGGTTTAAAACAGAAGAAACACTACCTTTTAGCAAACAAATTTTTTTCCTCTCCTTACTTTTCTTCCATATAATTTTTCTTTCTTGTTTAAAATGTCTTTTCATCAAGAAAATTATATAAAATATTAAGCCATATAAACTAAAGTTTTGCTAATATTGTCATCCATGTTACTTTTCTTTACTGATCAATCTCTCTGTTAAGGAAATCCATAGCAAATATTAATCTTAAAAATGCAATGGACTCCTGGAAATATTATGAAGTAATTAATATTCTCTGTTTATATATACCATTCCTAGCACAAAGACTACTTGGCTAACAGAAATAGGGGTTTTCAGTGAAGTCCATGAAATATTAAATTATGTAGACATACATCTCATACTTTGACAAACAAATTCACATCCTGACTCTGGAAGAATACATTGCTATTTACAATATAATTTATGAAATTTTCTTCCTATCAAACATTGGACATGGATTATAGCTGCTCTTTCCCATTTGAGACAGAGTTGGGCCCCACTCTCTATAATTCCACTGAGTCTCTACTACCCTGCCAGCCTATTTTCCTCACAAACGAGAAAATTGACTTAGAAGCAAAGAAAAGATTTGGGTTATTTTCTTCCCATGTTATTTAGTAAGTAATAATCTCTCTGAAACTCATACATTTGAAATTAGGGTAATACTTACAAACTCTGTGGAAGCTAAATGAAACAATGCTTGGGAAAATAGACTTTAAAATACAAAGTGCTCTTTGATGATTTGTAATTACTATTTTAATCAAAGCTACATTGATGTTACTTTAATCAATAACACAGTTTTGTGGCTGCTGCTGTGAATTTTAGCCAGCATTTTATGAATGCTTAACAATCAGTTTACCCCCACCCCAAATGGCATAAAAAATAGAACCTCACCAAAGGAACTTTTAAAATCCACTTTTAAAATTTATGCTATTTTAGATAACTTAATGATAAAAATAGAGATACTATCAAGTAGCATAAAAATATAGACTATCCTGATAATTAGCCAAGAAATATATCATAGCAAATATTTAAAGTCACTTACTTATTTAAAGTCAATGTGCTCCAGTTAACAGTAACTTAAATATTGTTAATTGCTATGAATTTCTTGTATGTTTAAAAAAGCAAAACAAATATGTGTTTATTAAAAATTATTGTATTTTCCCCAATATCTTCATTTAACAAAATTTTGGCTTTATATTTTGACTTGTTCAACTAATGAACAACAACAACAACAAAAGAAAAGATTACTTCTCTTGAAAAAAAATCAAAAATAGACCCAAAATTCATGCCAATGGGGGCTGTTAACCTAATAATATGGTCATTAAAGATTTGATTTACTTGAGAAATGAAAAATATGTCAGGCACTAAGCAACTTAGGAAGGCACTGCACAAACCGGAAGTAAACAAAAGGAAAGAGTAAAACAAATTTTCCTGTTCAGTGATTAATGAGTTTATGGGTGTATTATTCTCAATTACCTTTAGTGGAGCTAGAAAATTCACTCAAAACTCTCAAAAACATTTTAACATTATTCAATGAGCACATCAAGATCACAACACATTAGATCAATACATAGAGATATCGATGGCTTACAATAAATTGATTTTTGACAGAAGAACCATGATGGCTATGTGTGTCTCAATACTTAAAAAATGATGTTTATGATGCATTATTGACTATTATGTGGACAACTAAATTTACCTAAAACATAGCACATACATTAGGAAGTCTTGTTTGTTTAAAAATTAGTGAGTCCCTGGCAAACTGTAATGTTTTCAAGCAGAAGGTTCTTGCCTCACTGAAGCAAACAGTGGACAGATTAAGTTGCTGAACACTGAACAATGGGACAACTCTGACAATTTATGATAGTAAAACAGAAATAAATTTGCCTCTTTCATTTACTACTACCCCATACAAGTTCTGTCTGTGGAAAGCAGTGTTCTTTGGGAGCCTCTTAGCCCTAGCAGATTCCTGGACTCAATCTTGTCAAACTCTTCTGCTGCCACATTAACTGTGTATGTGTACTCCAAACCCTTCAATATTATTTAAGCAATGTTCATGGAATATCCACCTGAAGAAATCATACTCTTTCTATATCTGTGAGAAAGAATTCTATATTGACTAAGGTTGTACCACAAAAAATAAAGATTTTAGTGGCGATCTCAATGTCCAATCAAAATTCCAATGTCTATTTCTCGTCTATTTGTAATTGCTTCTTTCACAGGAATCTTGGTCCATTTGAGGTCATTGATGAGGGTAGGAATCAACTCCTAAGCAAGAATTACCATTCATATTTGGCCTTTTCCCCACAATTGTAATTTTTCAAAGACACCACAATTGATGAACTTCTCAAGATTTTCAAGCTATTAACTCATATATTCATTGAGATAGCTATGTGTATAATTTCTACAGCCCTAAAAACGCTTCTCAAAATAAGGATTTTGCAGGCAGAATGAATCATTGACTCACGAGAAACAGAACTGAATGCTTGATCCAGGACAAAGTATTATTCTCGCTGCGCTCCCCAGTCAGAGCAACTGGATGACCAGGTATATTTTTAATGAGCAATATTTAGAAGAAAAACATTTTATTTTTTTCTGATCAATGAGACTCAAGAATATTCTATAAACGATGTTGTAATGGATGAAGGAGTGTGCAGACACAATTGTTCCTTTGCATAGGATGGACAATGTGGACTCAGTATAATTTGAAAAGCCTACATTTTTAGTAAAGTAAATGAACACCACCTTAAATTAAGATTACCTTGGGCATTAGCTGTAAAGAGAGAATTAGTTAGTTTTTACTTTTTTTTTTGCTGCAGGGGTTGTTTGTTTGTTGTTTTCTTAGCTCTGAAGATAGGCATTGTCTTCTTTCCAACCATGGAAGACTAGAGGGCATCTTATTGCAATAGCAACCTATTTTGTCTACGTAGAAAGTAAGTATCTCATTGTATCCTTCAGCAATTTCTCTAACTAGGTGTTACAGTTAACATGCTTTAGCTTCTACGTTAACACTTGGGGTCTCAGCTCATGCTTCTGTATGACGGCGATATGCCCTTCTTTAAAGTTCATGGACTTATAGTCTCTGCTGATTCACAATTTCTTCTACACCTTCTCTTAAGCACCGTCATGGCATTAAAGGCAGCTTTGGGCTCTAATGTGGAAAAAGTATGTTTTAGAGAAACATTATTTCAACTGTTGTGATCTTCTCCCTAGAACACTCATACCTTATTCATAGCAACATCAGGCTGCCTTTGGAGGCAATGGGTGTTTATTGGAATAACTGTTCTAACCTCCTCTGAGAATGTTCCCTTTGTATTCACAACTTGTCTAACTCTTTGGTTAAGGAGTATAACACTTAATCTAGCTTTTTATATATGTTCTTACTTAGTACACTACCAAACAAAATAGACATATTGACTTAATTTCAAAATTATTTGTATCAGGGACTGAGAAATCCATAATGAAGGAGAGGCAAAGTGGCCAGTTAAATAAAAAGGAAAAACAACCATTTATCAAGTTTATCTGTTTATCAGTATATTCCCCAGTGCCTCCCTATAGTTATAATAATATCTTCAAAAAAATCACTGACCACAAACAAGCAAGAAATATTTGATAGTAATGAAAATGTATGAAATACTTTGAGAACTACTGAAGTGTGGCAGAGACAAAAAGATGCTACTCAAGAGTGATGGAAGAAGATATGACCGGTGCAGAGTTGTCAAAGATTTCAATTCCTAAAAGACAAAAGAAGAAAGAAAATAAACAAAAAGCAATTTTTGTAATGCACATAAGGTGAAACATAGCACACTTGTATACAGAGTTATCAATGTGATACCAGTCAAGAGTTCTCACTCCATCCCAGGGCACTCTGAGAATTGGGGTAGATCCACTAAGTGTTACAGAACTTTTGGTTATACAGAGAAGGGAGTCTGGAGGCCTGAAAAAACAGGTTGCAGAAACGAATGGTCTTGGAGTCTAGAAGTAACTGCAGGGATGAATTTTCTTCTGCAGTGCAGCACAGTTTTGAAAAGATAAGAAACAGGTTTTCTATCTGCAGTTGTTTGAGTTTAGAAGCTGTCTAAAGTGAGATTCCTGTTTGGGGCAGAATCCTCAGACCAGGGAAGCACTGACAAGTACATCCCCAGTGAGCCTTGAATGCATTCATCCATTTCTTCCTTTTCTATTAGGAACTATAGTACTCTTGTTCCACAGCCCCACAAGTTTGAATTTATGGGAAGCCAAATGTAAACTGATTTGCTGAATGTGGCCATGTAAATATGATTAAAAATAGGATTCTGTCATGTTTGTTCTAGCTTTATGTCTTTTTATAAGCCTAATTATATCTTAAGGACTTGTGACTACATATTATATTCATATTTCATAATCAGGCTTTTCATATTTCATAATAGGGATGAAATTTAAATACATTGATCCTTTAGGAGATATGAAAATAATGTGTAAATAATAACAGTTTTCATGGACTCAGTTAGCTCAGCAATTAGGTTTGTACTCAAGATAACTGAAAACACAATTTAAATAGTGAAATGTAGTTTATTCATTCCAGAAATAGCATTGGACTGCTACAAAAAAAAAGATGTACTGTTCCTGTAATCCTTGCTTGAAAATACTGTAGTCAGTGTACAGATCTGACTCTTAGCTACATTCTTGCCATGTTTTTAGTTACGTGAAACAAATTAATGGGAAAAAGTACATTAGGAGATATGAGAGATTATATAGAAGAAAGGGCTCTGTATCTGCATAATGGTGAAATATTTTTGCAGTCTTGAGAGTGTATTAGAGCACAATCCATTGTTATCTGCAAGAAGTGAATACTAACTTATATAATTTAAAAACTATTTAAGAAAACTTGGTAACTCTAAATTCTTTCTGTCTTGGTTTCAGAGGTGTGTTAGGACGCGTTTAAAAATACTAAAAATTCCCAGCAAATAAAAATGCCAATCAGTTCTCACTTAAATGTAGCTAAAATGACTGTTGTTAAAGACACTAAAATCACTGTAACATTTTTAGACATAAAAATTTTTGAGAACATAAAATACTTGTAAGGCAATTGAACCATATTATAAGGTAAATAAATAAGTGGTTATCTTGGATGTTATAGCCACAAAGATATTATGGAGATGCTAATTACTTTGATCTAGCTTTTATGCATTATGTAAATAGATTGAAAAATAACATAATAAATAAAAAATAATATTGTCCCTATTAAATATGAGCTACTAAAAGTAGAAAAAAATATGGTTCTGAGTTAAAGGTTTTCAATTTGTCTGGCCATTTCAGTATAATTTCTAAAGTTCTTTTTGTGCATTTGATAATATCATGATGAGAAATAAACATAAGAAATTGAAGCATAGAAGTAAAGAGGGGAGGGAGGAATGAAGACAGTTAGGCAGGGTGGTAGAAGGAAAGGGAAAAAGGAAAGGTAGCTCCCTATGTCCTTCTTTAGAGATGTTAGCCTGTTAAGTTCATATCTTACACTCTCTGCTCAGTTAAGTGTTGGGGCTCTGAAACATACACAATTGTCAGAAGGTTTGTACATTGATGATGTATTAAAACTGGTGGCCTTGTTATAGGACTAGTATCTCCTAAAAGATGAGGAAATACTAGAATCCATCTTCTTACTAAGATATGTAAGAACAGAATCATCTGAAAAGTAGAAAGCAGCAGTCACAGTGAAAAAAAAAATCTGATGAATATTCTCAAGACACCAACAAAGGTCTAGTGATGTTCCTAACGCCCTCTGCCTTCCCTCTCTTCCCTTCACCCCACCTTCTTTTATATACACATGTGGACTCACACGCACACAACGTATCTTGGTCACTAGTGTGTTGAGTTTAGAGTAAACCATATTAAATAAGTTACAAAAGCTTATGTCCTGAATTGTAATCATGGAAGAAAAGCATCCAGGAGGCTTTTATATTATTTTATATTATTTTTAAAAGGTAATCATAGATGTTTGTACAATATACTTATGATTTACTCACTTTCCAAATAAAACAACTCTGCAATACTAGTTAAAGTACACATATAGTATAAAGTGGTAAAGGCATGAGGAAGTGAGGCAATCAGAATGTGCTCATATTGTTCAATTCTTCCAAATCTGTGGTGCTAGAACTTTAGGTCTTCTCAAGCTGAAAGTTCAAGATCTTGAATTTATCATTTCTTCCTGGATACATGATACACTAGAAATATTAGCTCTTAAACTACAACTTAAAGTTCTATATATAGAAACCAGAGTGCAGATACCCATTCTGTAAAACTGAAGCAAAAAGAGGCAATTAGGTGAAAAACTAATATATATTATATAAAATATATGCAATATAATTTATATAAACAACTTAAAAACAATTTCACACATATATATTTTATATTTAATTCATGTGTTAATATTTGAGTTAGGCTAGGATTGTGTCTTGAGGTATATCAGTATGAATAACAATTGCAATTGTGAAAATGAACAACATAGTCTGACTTAGGATGTTTTGTAAAATCTCATGTCTCATCTGGAAATAAAATATTTGTGAAGTGTGGTCAAATAAATTGTTCTTATAAGAATGAAGTACGGTGTTTTTCTGTCACAGGTTACAAGGTTAATGCCAGCTACAACAAAACAAAATGACATGTTTACAAGCGCATTGAAATATATTTCTTGATTTTGGTAAGTCACAAAGAAGCATGGGTACATAGAAACAATTGAGATAATGATGATAACAATCCGAGACAGGGATAAAGGCCTGTCCAGTCATCTTTGTTCTCTAAGTTTCATCTAGACATTTATTTTTAGAAGTCTCAAGAGATCTTTGAAAGAATGGTTTTTACCAGTTTAGTGGAACAGGCGAATATGAGAGAATAACCCATTACCTTCATCTCGGTGGTTATAGGTCACATTCAGTGACAATGTGTTGTGTTACTTTCTTGCATTTATGTGAACAAGTTTCTATTTACCCTACATAATGCATGCACTACAGACCAGAGGATGATTCTTTGTACTTCTAGTTTGCTAAGAGTTTATTAAATAAAGTGGATAGAGAATTACTTACAGGTTCATGGGTAAATCAAAGGCAAATATATCACTGTGAAGTCAACACCAACATGGCCAGTAACTTGTGAGGGAAGAATCCCTGATGTTCCCTGAAAAATTTACATCAAATTCCAGGTATAGTATCTTCTCCCCAGCAATGGTTTGCTGCTTTGTTTTGTTTTGTGTTTTTACAGTCTTAAAGAGTACCTTTACGAATATTGTGACTTTCTCAGCCCTAGTTCTTGTAAGTTTCACCAGTTTGTAAGGATTATGAACATCCCTCTAGGGAATAATGTTTCCATTTGGACAAATACCTATGTAACACTACACCTCTGCCTTAGTTTCCATCTTCTTTCAATGTCCTTTTCAGTGCTGTGTCTTGTATTTTGGAGGACGTGACAAAATATCCAATTATTTATTTCCCATGTATAGCTTAGCATTGGACTATAAAAACTCTCAGCATCCTAGTTCATAAACTGCTACTCATTACCGTGAGGAAAATTCTCTTGGATGGCAGTTTGAATGAGAAATGCCACTCAAAGGATAGAGAATTTAATTTTTTTGTTGTTGAAATTGGAGACAGTCTTTAAGGAAATACAGAAAGTTTCGAAGATAGAGTTTTGGAGGAAGGAAATCTCACCACCACACTTCCAATGTTCTCTCTCTACATTCTGAGTGTAGTTGGAGATGTGACTGATCTCTTGCTTTTTAGTGGTTTAGAAATTGTACTTGCTTATCAACCAGATTCAGATTTGTTCCAGATAGATATTAAAGCTCTGCCTCACAGGACTGAGCTCTCAAGGTCCCAATGAGGAGCAGAAGGAGGGAGAACATGAGCAACGAAGTCGGGACCA